>NW_006408994.1:452220-497465 GCF_000296735.1 Chrysochloris asiatica | reverse complement strand
AGAAATGGTTCATGTTCAACCATTTCAAGAGGTAGCATATGATCAAGAGCCAGTGATACAGAAGGAGGAAGTCCTTCTGGCAAAGAACAAGGCACCAGGAATTGATGAAATAAAAAATTGAAATCTTTCAAGAAAGAGTGGTGGCACAAGAGGCACTCACTCATCTCTGCCTAGAAATTTGGAAGACAACTCTCTGGCCTATTGGAAGAGATCCATATTTGTGCCCATTCCTAAGAGAGGTGACCTAATGGAATGCAAAAATCATCAGACAATCTCTTTGATATCCCATGCAAGTAAAGTTTTACTAAAAGTAATACAGAAATGGCTGCAAGCATACATTGACAGAGAACTTCCAGAGGTTCAAGCTGGATTCAAAAGAGGCCGTGGAATGAAGGATATCATTGCTGATGTCCTATGGATCTTGGCTGAAAGTAGAGAATATCAGAAAGATGTTTACCTGTGCTTTATTGACTATGCAAAGACCTTCGATTGTGTGGATCACGACAAGCTATGGACAACATTGTGAAGTATGAGTATTCCAGAACACTTAATTGTGCATATGAGAAATCTGTACCTGGACCAAGAGGCGGTTAGTTGTTCAAACAGAACATGGAAACACTGAATGTTTTTTAAAATTAAGAGGGTATGCGACTGGGTTGTATTCTTTTACCATACTTATTCAACCTGTATGCTGAGCAAATAATCCGAGAATCTGGCTTATATGAAGAAAAACGTGGCATCAGGATTGGAGGAAGACTCATTAACAACCTGTGATATGCAGATGATAGAACCTTGCTTGCTGAAAGTGAAGAGGATTTAAAATATTTACTGATGAAGATCAAAGAGCACAACCTTCAGTATGGAAAACCTCTTAATGGCAAGAAAACAAAAATCTTCACCACTGGACCAATAAACAACATTCTTATCAATGGAGAAAAGATTGAAGTTGTCACGGCCTGCATTCTTCTTGCATCAACTATCAACATTCAAAGAAGCAGCAGTCAAGAAATCAAACGACGTATTGCATTAGGCAAATGTGCTGCACAAGATCTTTTTAAAATGTTGAAGAGCAAAGATGTCAGCATGAGGACTAAGGTGCGCCTGACCCAAGCCATAGTGTTTTCAATAACCTCATATGGATGTGAAAGCTGGGCAGTGAATAACGAAGATTGTAGAAGAATTTATGCTTTTTGAGTTATGGTGTTGGAGGAGACTGTTGAAAGTGTCATGGGCTGCCAAAAGAACAAATAGATCCTTTTGGAAGAAGTACAGCCAGAGTACTCCTTGGAGGACAAGATAGCCAAACTTCGTCTCTCATACTTCAGACATATTGTCAGGAGGGACCAGTCTTTGGAGAAGGATATCATGTTTGGTAAGGTGGAGGGTCAGAGAAAAAGAGGAAGACCTCCCAACCAGATGGATTGGCCAAGCGTCAGCATTGATGGACTTAAGCGTGGCAACAGTAGTGAGGTTGGCCCAGGATGGGACAGTGTTTCCTTCTGCTGTGCATAAGGTCGCTATGAGTTGGTACCGACTTGATGGCACCTAACAACAACATCAACAACAACTTCATTAGGCACTCACCAATTTCCTCCTGGTCAGTGTGATTAGGAGATGAGCTTTTACACTATTCTCTGTTTGCTGTTCATGCGGTCCAGTTCAGGGTGGATTTGACTGATGTTGGTTATTGTAGTTGATCAAGTGTATAGCAGTTGGTCTAAACTCTTGCTCAACTGGTGGGGTTGTAGAGATTTTAGCCATGACTGAGCTGTATGCCTGCAGTTACTGTGTCCTGTCAGGTGAGACAAGAAGAGAAAACACTCCTAAAAGAGAGAAAGAAACCAAACAAACAAATCAGCAAATATCAGCAAAGAAAGAAAATAATAAAGACAAAACCCCTAGGCAACGACCTTCTTTCTACCAATAAGCAGTAAGCCTTTGTGCTACCAACTGATCTCTTGCCTTCACAGCCACTTGAGAAAGTTCAAGATGGCCATGCTGTGCCTAGATGGCCTACACAGATCACCAGTATCTTTCTTTCTTACTTTGCAGATTTGGAGCAGGGCCTGCCTAAGCAGGGTTATTGTGGATAGCTCCTCCCTTTTTCAGTGGGGCTCACAACCATGGCACTCACCTCTCTGCAGCTCTGACCACTGGGAGACAGGAGCTTCATGGGTGGAGGCCTGCTTCACCTTTGGTTACCAGGTGAATGTGGGGAACAAGAAAAAAAATCACAAGTCAAAGTTTGTTGTTGTTAGGAGCCCCGAGTCAGTTCTGACTCATAGCTACCCTATGCACAACCCTGGGCCAACCTCACAATCGTTGCTATGCTTGAGCCCATTGATACTCCTACTTAGCCAATCCATCTCACTGGAGGTCTTCCCCTTTTTCTCTGACCCTCCACCTTACCAAACATGATATCCTTCTCCTGTGACTGGTCCTTCTTGATGATATATCTGAAATATGAGAGATGAAGTCTGGCCATCTTGGCTTCCAAGGAACACTGTTTGTACTTCATCCAACAGAGATCTATTAGTTCTTTTGGCAGTGCATGGTACTTTCAATATTCTCCTCCAATACCATAACTCAAATGCATCAATTATTTTATGGTCTTCCTTATTCACTGTTCAACTTTTACAAGCATATGAGGTTACTGAAAATATCATGGCTTGAGTTAGATACACCTTAGTCCTCAAACTGACACTTTTTTTCTTCAACACTTTAAAAGGGTTTTGTGCAGCAGACTTGCCTAATGCAATACATTGTTTGGTTTCTTGACTGCTGCATCCATGAGTGTTGATGGTTGATCTGAGAAAATGAAGTCTTTTGACAATTTCAATGTTTTCTCCATTGATAGAATCTTGTTTATTTGTCCAGCAGTGAGGATTTTTGTTTTCTTTACATTGAGATGCAACCTATACCAGAGGCTGTGGTTTTTGATCTTCATCAGTATTTTAAGTCCTCTTCACTTTCAGCAAGCAAGGTTGTATCATCTGTATATTGCAGGTTGTTAATGAATCTTCCTCCAATTCTGAAGCCATAAGTAGGTTTCTGGAATGTGAATCTGTTTTCTTATCTATGAAGTCACTCACAAGTGTTCAGGATTGTTGCGGCAGGCTCTATGGGCTACCACAGTTCAGCAGTCACTTTTTTTTTTTTTTTGCCACACCTGCTCAGCTCTCTCATCTTGTAAGAATTCAGTCCACTTCTCTATCCATTCAGCTGAATCTGAGCTCTAGGACTATCATCTGCTCCTGGTTCACAAGGTTTTTCATTACTTTGTCATAGAGGGTCCATACAACCTTTCTGCCAAGTCTACTGTCTCACCCCTAATATGTTTTAAAACACGAACTTCTCAATGTCTATGATTTTAAAGCACAAGGCCTTTCAAAACTGTGTCCTTGATGCTGGCACGATTGTGTTGAATAAGGTTTCTTACGGTCCTAGTCTTGAGCTTATTAAGAAGAGCAGCTCTTACAGAGTTACACAAACACATTCATGTGCTACATAGTTTTGGAATTAAGTGTGATAACTTTATCAGAGTTTAGAGCATCACTAAGTACATTACTAAATAATGAACATTAATCAATAATGATCTATAAAACCAAGTTATGTTTTGTGTCTCAGAAAGATAGGCTGTGTAAAAATATATGTTTGTATCTACTGTTATTCTTTGTTTTAACCTAGTAATATTGATTCTGTATGAGGTGAAGAGTTTATTTATAGTTTATCCGGAGAACTCTCTATCTAAATTTAAGTGAAGTACTCACACGATCAATTCATTTGAAAGTCATTCTCTATTCTCTCATTTCCTAGGAACAATTCTGAAACGGAGTATTTATTAAGGACTCTTACCATGATGAACTGTAGCTACAGATCAGAGGGTTGGAGATGCACCAGAATTATGTTGATGAATAGGAACCGACTCCATGGCACACCACCGCCACCACCACACAAAGCAAGGAGTCCTGGTGTGGTGCTATGGGCTAAAGCACTGGACCAAAAAATTGTTTTGAATCGCAAGGTAAGTGGTTCAAACTCACCAGCCGCTCCTTGGAAATCCTCTACAGGGTTTCTGTGAGTTGGAACTGACTCAAAGGCACTTAACAAAAACACACAAAGCAAGGTGAGAGTGCTGTGCTAGAAATTAGTAAGTTCAAGTTGACATCTGCAGGGCATGGTTATAGTGACCCTGTTATGAGATGAGATTTAGGATGCATTCTTTATTGCAATCTTAATTTTTTCCTCCTGTAGTTTTAGCATGAGAAGCACCATTTGGCTAAGTATTGCTGTTGCTGTTTAAAGCTGATGAGTTAGTTCTGACTCATACTGACCTTGTATAGGATTTCCAATAAGCTGCCGGTGCCTTTGAACTGCTAACTTTGTGATTAGCAGTGCAGGGCTTATCCTAGAGGGCAACATGAGGATGCTGACTAAATATTAGTCATACGGTATTGTGTGTGACTAATAATTAGTCCTGGCATGGTGTTGTAGGATAAGAACTGAACTACTAACCAAAAGGTCAGTGATTCAAACTCATCAGCTGCTCTTGGAAACCCTATACAGGGTTGCTGTGAGTTGGAATCTATTTGATGGCAGACAACAACAGCAGCAACAATACATAGCCAAAATGCATCAAGTTCATGATTTGTGGGATGTTATTCTGTTAAGAATTTTAAACATCAACTTTACCACAACACGCATAGTTTCTGGTAAGTCTCATGTGAAACTTTACTTTGTTGTTATCTATTTTCGCTAGCTTTGGATATGGCATTCAGATAAAAAAATTGAGATTAAGAAACTCAGAGAAATTTCATTCTCTATGTAGAAATATTGACTTGAAGATCAACACTACTAACAATCATTATAAATGAAGTTAAGCATTGCAGTATGATACTTGGACTTTACCCAAGAGTATTCTTCTAAACTTAATGATGCTTCATAGACCACTAAACATATTTTCATAAGTGGATTCTTCTTAGCTAAGAACCAGTATATCAACATTTCTACTGAGAAATTCCTTGAAAATATTTCTTTTCTGTTATTTGAGTGTAACTCAAGAACTCTCAACTGATGCTTCTTTTTTACTAAGCCACTGAAATGGAAACAGAGAGGAACATTTGTTTAACCCACTGACATTTCTAGTGGTTTGGCAGTTATTAGCATAATTAAGCAAACTGATATAAACTTTATAAGCAAGCAAAATTTATTTATTATATAGTCAATCTGACTCCAAAATTTAAAGAAAATTTAATGTTATTATTTGAGACAAGAGGATTTATCACCTCTGAGATAGAAAATTCATAAATATGATTCAAGTGTAATTTTGTAGCACTCAACTTAGAGCAAGAGACCTCTGATTTGAAAACTTTCCAAGTTAAACTGTGCCTGATTTATTTCCTTGGGGTGAGGAAGTTATTACTAGGTGCATTCCTGAGAATGGAGGATAGATGATACTCCCTCAGAACCTTCTCTGGGGTTTCTCCCTTCTAAGTCCTAAATTATGAGTCTGAATGGGGGCTGGGATGTGACCAGTGATATGGTTCTGAATGCAGAGAAACTTCCACAGGAGGTACCAGTTCTGCTTGGTGACAAGATAGAGTTTGTCTTTCTCACATTTAGCTAAAAGAAAGTTCCTTCCACCTTTACCAGGCCAAATTTAAATAGCATCTCTGGTTTCCAGAAAATGTATGACAGCAATTCTCCCCTTGTTTATGAGGTAGGGTAGAGAAGAAAGAAGAATTCAGTTGTCCAAGTTGCCTACCCAGTGCCTTTTTTTCTTGGTCATGGCTAAAAGAAGCTTGGTAAAAGCCTGTTGACTACTTATTAGGAGACTCCTAGATACTGAGGAAAAATTATATGACAAAGTAATTAAGGAACTAAATACTTTAGACATGAGGTAGAAATGGTCAGATGAAAAGCCCAAAGGCAAGAAGGAAATCATGGAGGAAAAAGAACTGGAGAAGACCATGAATGAAAATTTTAGTATATGTCCCTAATAAACTAGAATTTGAATCTAAGTAAAAATTTCACTTCAAAAACAGAAACAAGAGGAAGGAGAAAACTCAGAGAGTATGGGAGAGCAGTTTACATTAAATTTATGAAATCTTTTCAACTTTTCCCAATATTTCTCTTAAAATCAAATTAAAAGGAACAAACAAGATGGTGGAGAAAGTGGAAGTGCAGTGAGGAGCTCTGTCACCAACAACACAGAATACTGGACCAAGAAGGCTCAGGGGATGGTACCGGAACTCTGAACCACATATAAAGGAATTATTTAGAAGGTTGGAAGTCTTACAGCTAGGGAAATTTGTAGCAGAAGCAAGAAATCCACTGCTTTCTAATTCAAGATGCTCAGCTGCTCCTGGAGCCTCCATCTTGGCCAAGACCAAGTATGGGAAGGATCAGAGCAGCCATGGACACCTGACAGAACCACAGAACCATGAAGATAATAGTGAGGACATTCTTTTTTTTTTTTTTTTGGTATCTGTTCATTGGTCTCTCACTGTTTGTGCACCTCTATTCTGGTGACTAGAGGGGGTGCCTGAGTGAGTGGACACCTCACCCCCAGAGGGTTCTACTATGCATGTGCACAGATATCCTCAAAACTTAAAGTGATAGTTTCCACTTAAAGCCAAATGGTATTGCAAAATGGCCGCAGACAGCCCTGAACTGTTTATCACTGGAAAAAGGCCTGAATGGGGATTGTGGAGTGGGACAGGCAGACTAAAAAGAAGATAGGTAGAAAATTAAAACCTGAGTTATGTCACAATGACCAACAGTGGCGTCTTGAAATTTCTCAGGAAGAAGAGTGAAAAAAGAAGCCAATATCCTGATCACATCTACCTGGAGGCAATCAGAAAGCATAAAAAATACCAAAATACATACCCATCTAAGTATTAAGGCCACAGATAACCCCTAGATATGCCCAAAAAACAGAAGCAGATGACCATATCAACATATGTTCAGAAACAAGAGGCAAATGAGCTGGAAGATGGACAAGCTTTGGAAATACCTGAAAAGGAATTCAGAAAAATGATTATAAAATGTATCAAAACACTATACAATAAAGTTGAGAAAAATAAGGAGGAAGTCAGGAAATCGCTATAGGAACGATCAAATAAGATTGATACAGCATTGGAAATAATTCAAAACCTGCAGAAAGAGGTCTAACTGATTAATAATTGAATATCAGAAACGGACAATACACTGAAAGGGCAAAGGATTAGAACCAAAGAGATGGGAGGCAGAGCTAGTGAGCTGGAAGACAAATCATTCAATACTACTAAGATAGAAGAGCAAGCAGAAAAAAGGATTTAAAAAATCTGAAGAAGGTCTAAGATTCATGTTGGACAACATGAAGAGGAATATCTTAAGGATTATCAGCATTCTGGAACATGAAGAATCACACAAGTGCACAGAGGAGATAGTTGAAGAGCTTCTGGAAGAAAATTTTCCTAACATCCTGAAAAGTGAAAAGATAAGCATTCAAGAAGCTCAATGAAACACAGGAAGGATAGACACTAAAAGATAATCACCAAGAAATATAATAATCAAGCTCTCCAAAACCAAAGATAAGGACAGAATCCTGAAAGCAGCGAGGGAAAAGAGAAATGTAACATATAAAGGTAAGCAAATCAGATTAAGCTTGGATCTCTCAACAGAAACCAGGCCGGCAAAAAGGCAATGGGGAGACATACAAAAAACCCTGAAAGAAAAACACTGCCATCCAAGAATCTTCTACCCAACAAAGCTGTCAATGAAATATGACGGTATAATCAAAACATTTCAGGATAAACAGAAGCTAATGGATTTTGCCAAAGCCAACCCTGCTATGAAAAACGTCCTAAAGGGAGTTCTGTGGACTGAGAACTAATAAGAACAGATAAAAACTAGAGAATAACATATGTGACATCACCCTGAACTCAATCGACCAATGGAAGAGTCAAGAACAGAATAAAATTGTTAGAACAGAGGATCTGGGAGGTCAGTTCATGATCAAAACAATTACAATGTGAAAGAAGGAAAACACAGAGGAACAGAGATCCAGGTGGTGGGAAGGTCAGGTAGATTACACGATAAAATAGACAGTCTTAAATGGAGGGAAGAATTAATGGAATATAAGGTAACCACAACAGTGGGGTTGGGGTGGGGGGTTTAGTTCGGGTGTTGGGGAAGGCAATACAAGAAGGGAGAGGAGGTGGAAGAACAAGAAAGATAGAGGAACATTGAGAGAGGTTTGCATGTCCTAAGTGGGACAGAGATAAATAGTGATTCATGCTCAACCTTGGAACAACAGGGCTCTGTGATACTGGGATCTAGACATAGCGTGAGAGGGGAAATAATACTAAAATGCTTGACTGTCTTATGAATATTGGTTTCCCCTGCCTACTATTGTAAAATAGACACTTGAGTGGGATAGAAAGGATTATTGGGAAACATGATTACAGAAAACTTCTAAGCCCATTTTTAGTCTATAACTGATTGGAATTCCTAAAAGTATTCTAGAACAGTGAAACAGGCCTCTTGCAAAGTCTTTGCAGAGTATAGGACCTTAGGTGGAATCCTGAGTCCCATCCAGAACCTTCTGAGGTGGGACATTCCCACTATTAACGACAAGCAGACCAATGGGGAACAGCTAGAGTGACAGAAAATACATCTTCAAAGAAAGATCATCAGGAAAAACCCAGAACAAAAATGTCAGCATGACTGGCTACTAGAAGAATAAGCAAGCTGTTCACCAGGAAGTCATCAAGGCAAGCAATCAAGTTCCTTCAGGACAAACTCCCCTCTAAGATTGAAACTCAAAAGGAACACACAAACAGGCATGTAAGCTTGCTGGCAACCACATTGATCTACTGGTGAGTGGAAGAGGGGGAAAGGCAGCAATGAAGACATGGGCTGAGTTCAACCACAGTCCATTGACTCCTGTTGACCTGGAGATGAGAGGGAGAAGAAGAAGGGCTGGTTGGTCCAAAGTGTGGTGAGACTTGGGGACACTTGAGACCATGGACAAGGACATAGCCACAGAGGACTAGAGCTGAGAGTGAAGCATTCAACTAATATGAAGTGAGGGGAGAGGCACAAGAGACACACAAACGTGCAGACAGTACCCATTTGACCTAGCCTCGATGGCTTGATAATCAAAACTCGACTAGAGGAAGATTAAAAAAATTAAAAAAACAACTTTTTGATAAAGGAAACAAGGAAATTGCTACAATTTGATGAACCTGACCTATACTTTTAGAGGTAGTAACTCTAAATACCGACAGAGAGGGAAAGATTCTTCACATCAAGTATCACTGCTATCCCCTCTGTACACAGGGTAGATAGGGACAGGCAATTTAGACATTGGCTACCTAAAATGAGGAGGCTATAAAGGCAAAAAGTGACTGGCTTACAAGGTTTCAAGAGGGAGTTTAGTTTAAGAGTATGGGGGGAAAGAAAGAGTCCCCACTGTATAGATTTCATCTTGTCTATATGGGTCTGGTGAAAAGAGATGGGGATAAGATTCGTAAGATTCAATACTGAGTAATTGTTATCATGACTAATTGGGAATGTCACAATTGTAAAGGTAGAAGTTTTGTAACAAAAACAGGAGTGGTTAATCATACAGTCCAGAGACAGAGGACCCTAGGACCATCAAGGGAGAAGAGCACAAGCAGAATGCAGGACCTTATCCAGAGAAGCAGCGATGCCAGAGACAGAGGCAGAGATGAGGACATGGAGATGGGGAGCAGCTGAGGACTCTAGATTCATGGGAAGAGAGGGACTAAGAGCTCTTGGCCAGAAGGCAGACTTGCAGAATGTGCCCTTTGGAGTTGTAAATTATTATATATGATTGAGTGTTTTGTTTTGTTTGTTTGTTTAAAGTTAAAGTAGATAGAGAGAAATTCTGTTAACTGATGGTTCATGGAGGGGATTATAATCATTGTAATGAAACAAGATGTATGATTTGTTGAATGTAAAACTGATGATCTGCCTTGCACTTTCACTCAATCCGCAATAAAAACCTTAAAAACAAATCAAATTGAATTAAATACTTGTTTAGTTATTTTCCCCCCAGAATAAAGTACTATTAAAATGGAAATACGGAGCTAGTCTTGGTTTCATCAACTAAAAATCTATTTTTAAAGTGGGTTATTTTGTTTCCTGTTTTATTTTTGATGTTTTTTTTTTAGGTTTCCACATACATTTATCTTCCTTTTTGAACTGAAATTTTATACAAAGAAGTTGCAAAACATTATAATAAGAGTTCTTCCAGTAATCTTTCTAGGTCATCAGGATATGTGATATCTTAGAAAAATTTATGAGGAGAAAAGTACAGATTTAAGCCCTCTTTATTAACTTAGTTCCTGTTTTTATAAACCAGATTTTGAGGAGGTATTTTAAGAAGAGATCCCAGTGAAAGTCCAGACTAGAAAGTTTTTATGCTCCAAAATGAGTAAAGAACCTGAAAACATTTCTGCCTGTGTTAGAATTTGTATCCACAAACAGCACTAGTTCTAGCAGAGCAGGTAGTTCTGAGTCACTAGTAGTCGTTATTTACCATATATCATGTGCTTGTTGCATCGTGGCAGATTTCCTATTGCTGTGATGCTGGAAACTGTGCCTTGGGTGTTTCAGCTACCATCAGAGTCACCATGGTGGACAGGTTTCAGTAGAACTTTAAGTCAGATTTGGAAGAAAGCCCTGGTGACTTACTTCTGAAAATTAGCCAACAAAACCTCTATGGATAACAACAAAATATTTTCCAATATGGTGCTGGCAAATGAACCCTCCAAGTTGGAAGGTACTACACAGTGCCTGCAAAAATTGACTCAACTTGCTAATGGTAATGGTGATGGTGCCAGGCCTGACTAGATGTCACTCTGGTGTGCATGGAATCTCCATGTGTTGGAGCATATTCTATGGCAACCACCATTAATAACATAAGGTATGTTAAACTTGAAATGAACCCAGCTCAAAGTTTGCTTTTGTGCTAACTGCTTGTCTCTGAGAAAGCTGCATTCAATATCACCTGGATTCGCAGAGGTTTCTACTAGCAAACTTGCTCAAGTAAGCTAACTGCTAACAAAACAGGATTAAGAAACTCTCTGTGACCAGGACCACTGAATATTTCCAAAAGCTGAGCCATGGAATTGGTGGCATTTGTTGGAATCTGAGAAGAGAATCAGACTTATAAATATGGAGATTATAAGTGATGGCAATTGAAGTTAGGGCTGCAGCCAAGCAAGGTGAAGGACATCACCCAACTATCAGAAGATGCAAAATATTCCTGGCTCTGCCTCTGACAAAAGGCAGCGCCTTTGATATGTTTCTAGAAGGAGAGTGGTACATGTATGTGAACTACCATCTAGGACAAAGAGGATGTTTTAGAAATGTGTGTAGTGCCATGCTCTATCCCATTACCTGTGCCAGGGACTATGATAAACGTACGAGAGTGCTTCAATATTTGTGGGGAAATGAAAAGATAATGGATTTTTCCCACATACTTTTAGAAGACTCCTAGTAGTTTTCTTTCTTTGGGGTTCTTGATCTTTTGAAAAATCTTATGAAAGACACAAACCCTCTCCTTTCCCCCAAATATACATGCATTCAATTTAACTTATACTCATGCTCTGGACATCCTGTGTTGTACAAACGGTTAACACATCGAAAGGTTGAAGGTTCCAGTCCACCCAGAGGCCTCAGGAGAAAGCCTAACCCGTACATCCTAAAAGCTAACCACTGAAAACCCTGTGGAGCTCAGTTCTAATCTAAGAAACCTGGTGCCACCATGAGTTGGAATTGACTTGTTGATAACTGGTGAGTTTTCATGCATGCTCTATAGACAAGACACTCTTTGTAGTAGACTAGACAGAGTCCATCTTGACTGCCATAGCAGATTCACCAGAAAAAATGTAGATACTGGTGTCAAAGCTGAGCATTTGACCCTAAGCTCAGAGGCAATGGAGAAGACTTTGTGTTTTTGAGTGTGGACCAACAATGAAAATACTTTTATTTGGGGAGGAATCAATCACAAAAGCAGCATTTACAATCCAGATTACACAGTTTCCCCCCAACTTCTTGAATGGTTTTGGCTTTCACAGATCCCATTCACATACCTCGGGGTGACGGTGAGAATTTGATAGCACATATTCAGTCACTCACCTTCCCGGATCTATCTGTAGTAGATCTCACCAATACATCATGGCATTCTTTCCCACTGGGCTCAATATATTCCCAGCATCTTCACCAGGACGACTCCGTCACAGACATGCAGGATGAGACCTACACGTCTTCTTTAGATCCTCAGACCCCCAACCCTTTACATAGGACACACCTGACTAAAGTTTTCCCAGGGACAGTACTAAGGAATAAATTCAATTGGATGTATCCTAGAATATGGGGAAAAAATCTGTGTCTGTGTTTCATATTCCTTCCTTCCTTCCTTAGAGAGGCATAGGGGATTTTAGGACAATCAGAATAGGTTAGGAAGAGTTTGCTATAAGTTTTCTCCTTTACTGTCCCTCCAAGAACAGACACTGGAGGAAAGATAGGATAAGGAAGATGTGAGAGTTTTCAACTGCCCTGGGTGAATTCTTAGGTTTAATATTAAGAAGCCCATTTGTCTGAGGACACAAGCCACATTCTCTAGTCTTGTCTTATTCTTCATTTGCCTTATTCCATTGTCTTATTTTTCAATTGTTTATGACTCTGGGAGGGAAAAGTGTTGCTGATTATTGTGCCATCTCAAAAATCCTAAAAGGTAGGAAGAATGGGCTGCAGAGCATTCAGAGTAACTGTATGTTTAACCAGTTGTTGTTATTTTTGTTACATGCTGTCGAGTCGATCCTAACCCACAGTGACCCTGTTTAGGGTTTCTGAGGAGTGGCTGGTGAGCTTGAACCGCCAACCTTGCAGTTCAGATGGCTTTGCAGTCTGGTGCATTAACTAACAGCACCACACCAGGACTCCATTTAACCATTACATATGCTTTAATCAAATAGTAACATTACTGAATCCTAAAACTAGAAAGGCCCTTTCAAGTCATATTTGGCAACATCTTTTTCTGGACACAGATAACAGATTGTTGTTAGAGACCAAAGATCCTTAGCCAGATTCCATTTCCCCTTCCCAATAATGACTGTCAATCAATCCCAGAATAGCTACTTATTATACACACAGAATGGAGACTCATAAATTTGATGAAAATGAAAATTACACATTTCAGTTGTCAACATATCAAACCTATTTATCTCATTAGTTTAATGAACAAACAAATATTTTTTCAGTAATTTCAAAAATACATGAATTATAATATATAAAAAGCACAATTTTATTTTTAGTTCTTAGGAATGGCTGCTGAAGGGCACCTAAATATATTTTCACCTCTAAAATAAATAGGCTCTGATTGAAATTGCAAAGATGTTAATTTATGCATATATTTTTACTTTATTTTTATGTAATGACATTCTAATGTATTTTAAGAGATAACTTTATTGTGTACTTCACTGAAAAACTAAAGGAACTTTCAAAAGTAGCATATTTAAATTTTGACTGATTTCACTTAGAATACATGAATTTCTTGATCTTATGTAACTGAAGAAGAGCACGGTTCAAAAATATTTTATTGAAATATTAAAGCTAGCAAAATGATAGTTTTCATATGAATTAATAGATTTTTCAATGTTATACCTAATGAGGAATTTACCCAGGGTAATCTCATTGGGCACATTTAATTAAAGTGCAGATGGTTTTCTCATATGCAGACAAAAGAGCATTGATCTGAAAGTGGAGGAAATCTCACAGTAAGGTCTCAACGATTCCTAATCAAAAGCTGTTGAAGGCAGAATGAGTCTATATATTGCATGCTGAACTCAGAATAGATAAGACATGTTAAAAATGTTTTATTTAAAGGCAATAGTGAATACAAAGGAAAAGAATGGGTGATTGTATTTTCTACCACCTTTGGATTTGAATTTGGCATAATACATTAAGTGTGCTGTATCTGTCTCCCATTTATCCTTACTTCATCTGAGAACACTCATTCATGGAGAATACGTTGTACACTAGGAGAGAAGGATTTATTTTACCACTATTTAAAGACTTCAAAGACCCATTTCATCACTTATAAAAGCTCTTTTTAAATATTAAACATGACATTGACTTAGTGAAGCTGGCAGCATTTCATACCCCACAGATTTTTCTATGTCTTTTACCATAAGAACCAAAGCAAGTAAAAATTACTTACTTCTATGGAATCATGCAGCTCTATGAACCCTAGAAAGATTGCTATATTTTCTTGTCTCTTATCTTTGGGCAAGCACAGATTTAGCCCAGAAGGCAATGCATCAATATAATCAAACAGTTAAACCGGTGTCTGGGAGATTTATCAGGTACTTTGAATAACTCTAAGAAAGGAGAGCAGGGACAGGGAGTAAGGCTCAGCAAGTTGAGTTGGGAGGTTGTTGAGTAACAAACACTGCAAGTGTCAGATGTAAGAGAGGAGTGGATGATTCCCTGCTAACTGCTGAGATTCCCTGGAAGCATGGCAGTTAGTAGGTGGGGGGCAGCAGGCCGAAGTTAAATATAAAAATAATAAAATACTAGTTGCCATAGACTCAATTCTAACTAATGACATGTGTCAAAGTATAGCAGTGCTCCCCATAGGGTTTTCAATGCCCGATCTTTTGAAAGAAGATCTTCAGGCCTTTATTTCACGGTGCCCTGGGTGGACTTGAACAGACAACCTTTTTTTTTGGGGGGGTGGGGGGAGGTTTAGTCTAGCGTGTTAACTGTGTGCTGTTGTCGTTAAGTGCCATCGAGTCAGTTCTGACCCACAGTGACCCTGCATAGGGTTTCCGAGGAGCAGCTGGTGAGCTTGAACCGTCAACCTTGCAGTTCAAATGGCTTTGCAGTCTGGCGCATTAATCCACAGCGCCACACCAGGACTCTACCTAGTTATTGTGGTGGTGGTGGTGGCTAGGTGCTGCCAAGTTGGTTCTGACTTGGAGCGACCCTCTGCATTCTAGAAACATGTAGAGTAACAGGGAAGGTTTTGCAGGAGAGAAACAGAGAACACAAATTATTTAAAAATTTGGAAAGCCAAAGTATTGTTGTAACTTGGTCTTGATGCAAAGTGTGAAGTAGAGTCTCCCATGACCAAATGCCAGTTCCTTTCTATTCTGCAGGGAGTAGAACAAGTAGTGGCTTCGAAGGGACAGGCGTTTGAAAAGGTGAGAGGAGAAGATGGAGAATGGACTTTTCTTTCCATTCTGAGGTGGAGTAGATTGCATCCACCCAAGAGCAGAAGCCCATGCTGTGCATAATAGATTTTCTACAGCTCTGGACTTTGTTGCAGCTTTTAGTCCTGTCTTTCACCAGGAGCTCAATGCCTCTGGGGTATTGTCTTCTCCAGTCCATTAGCCCCTTTACTTCTTCTGAGTCCCAACCTGACCACATTTTCTGGAAGTGGCACATTTCCAGCCATTCTTCAAGGTGATCTGTTGACAACATGGTTAAAAAAAATACAAATACAAAAAATATGTTTGGAGGAGACATGTTGGAGCAAGATGGTCAGACATGTGGGCACCTCTTAGAACTTGCTGGCCTGCTCATTGCTGCCTGTTTTTTTGTATGGTAACTTTATCTGCATAGTGCACAACCATTGTTCCTGAGGCCATTTCTCAGACCTATCACTCTTGCTTCAAAGGAAGTGTTTCTATACTCTGCCAGATAGATTGTTGTTGTTGTTAAGTGCCATTGAGTTAGTTCCAACTCATAGCAACCCTGGATAGGGTTTCCAAGGAGCTGTTGGTGGATTTGAACTGCTGACCTTGTGGTTCACAGTCCAGTGCTGATCTTATAGTACCACATAATTGTTGTTGTTAAGTGCCATCAAGTCATTCTGACCCATAGCGACCCCATATAGGGTTTCTGAGGAGTGGCTGGTGAGCTTGAACTTTGTGGTTCAAACTGACTTTGTAGTTCAGTGTATTAACCCGTAGTGTCACACCAGAGTGAGAATCCTAAACCCATTTTGAGTGTTCACATAAGTTCACCCTCTGTTGTGAGTTCTTTCTGGCCACTAACTGGCAATGTATTGCTCTCACACAGAGTGCTTCTGAAAGTGGATTTAACTACCTTTCCCACTGGCCATTTTAGAGAGGGGCAGTTTCACTCTCACGGACTTGCCTGGGTGTGCCCTGAAAGGAAATTGAAGTACCAAGGTCATATGGTCATGAGTCATACCCCAACCAAGGTGATCAGAGGGCCCCAGAACCAATCCTGTAAACTTTAAAAATCTGCAATACATGTGGTTGTTGTTAGGTGCCCTTGAGTCGGTTTCAACACATGGTGACCCTATACACAACTGAACGAAACACTGCCTAGTCCTGCAGCGTCCTATCAATTCTTGTTGTTGTTGCCACTGCATCAATTCATCTGGTTGAGGGTCTTGCTCTTTTTCTCTGTCTACTTTATACTTGGCCCCCAAATTCTTGTGTGGCACTGTGGGTTAATGTGCTAGACTGAAATGTTGGTTTGAATGCAAGGTTGGTGGTTCAAGCTCACCAGCTGCCCCTTGGAAACCCTATACAGGGTTGCTATGGGTTAGAACCGACTCTATGGCACTTAAGAATAACAATAACTTTACCCTTGCTAGGAAACCCTATGGAGTCCTGGTGCAGTCCTGTAGGATAAGTACTAGACTGCTAATCCCAAGGTCAGCAGTTCAAACCGATTACCCATCAGTATAAGTCAGAACCTAATCGATGGCAATTAATGATGATGACCATTTTACTAAGCATGATGCCATTTTCCAAGGATTGGTCCCTCCTAACAACATGGTGTGGTGCTGTGGATTAATGCAATGAACTACAAAGTGGGTTTGAACCACAAGTTTGGTGGTTCAAGCTCCCCAGCTGATCCTTGGAAACCCTATACAGCATCACTATGGGTTGGAACAGACTCAATGACATTTAGCAACAGCAACAACAATATATCCAAAGTATGAGATGAAGTCTCTTCATTCTAGACTCTAAGGAGTATTCTGGTTATAGTTCTTCCAAAACATATTTGTTTTTCCTATCATCCATGGTACTTTCAATATTCATTGCCAGCACCGTAAGTCAAATGCATCAATTCTTCTATGGTCTTTAATCATTGTTCAACTTTTGCATGCATATGAGATCATTGAAAACACCATGACCTTAGTCCTCAAAGTGATATCTTTGCCCTTTAACACTTTAAAAAGGTCTTGTGCAGTAGATTTGTCCAATAAAATATTTTGTTCAATTTTTTTGACTGCAGTTACCATAAGGGTTGATTATTGTTGGTATTATTGTTAAGTGCCGTGGAGTCGGTTCCAACCCATAGCGACCCTGAAAAGGGTTTCTGAGGCTGTCAATCTTTATGGGAGCAGAAAGCCTCATCTTTCTCCCATGGAGCAGCTGGTAGTTTCAAACTGCTGCCCTTGCGGTTAGCAGCCCGATTTGTAACCACTATGCTACCAGATCTCCTTAAGGGTTGATTATAGGTCCAAACAAAATGAAGTCTTTGACAACTTCACTCTTTTCTCCATTTATCATGATGATATTTTGGGGTGAAGTTGTGAAGATTTTCATTTTCCTTACATTGAGGTGTAATCCATATTATCAGTAAGTATTTCAAATCCTCTTTGCTTACGCAGGGTTGTATCATCTGCATATCACAGGTTGATAACTCTTCTTCTAACCCTGATGCCATGTTCTTCTTCATATAATCCAACCTCTGACGTTATTTCCTCTGCCTGCAGATTGAATAAGTATAGTGAAAGGATACAACCTTAACACACACTTTTTCTGATTGTTAACCATTCAGTATCCCTCTTGGTGTATGTACAGGTTCCTCATGAAACACAGTAAGTGTCCTAGACTTCACATTCTTCTCCGTTATCCATAATGTGTTATGATCCACAAAGTTGAATGTTTTTGCATAGTCAATAAAACACAAGTAAACATCTTTCTGGTATTCTCTGCTTGTATCCAAGATTCATCTGACATCAGCAATGATATCCCTCTTTTCATGTACTTGTCTGAATCAGGACTGAATTTCTGGCAGCTCCCTGCCCATGGATTGTTGGAATCATTTTTGTATTATATTCAGCAAAATTTTACTTGCATGTGATATTAACGATATTGTTTCATAATTTCTATATTCCGCCAGATCATCTTTCTTTGGAATAGGCACAAAATGAGTCTCTTTCCATTCAGTTGGCCAGGATGCTGTCTTTCAAATTTCTTGGTATAGACAAGTGAGTGCCTTCAGTGCTGCATCACTTTGTTGAAAGGTTTCTGTTTGTATTCTATTAGTTCTTGGAGTCTTGTTTTTCACCAATGCATTCAGAGCAGCTTGGACTTCTTCCTACAATATCATCTGTTCTTGATCATATGGTACTTCTTGATGTGGTTGAACAATGACCAATTCTTTTTGGTACAGTGGCTCTGTATTTCTTTTGATGCTTCCTGCATTATTCAGTACTTTGCTCATATAGTACATATTCAGCTATGGTCTCTTTCCTACATCCATAGTTCCATCTGAGAGTGATGAACTGATCTGCTGCCAATCATAATTTCCTAATGAATTTCTTTTGTTTTCCATCTTCTATAAATAGTCACATGACTTTGAATCCTTTGGACACCATTATGGCCCCATGCTAATGGATTTCCACATCTGTATGATTTGTCTTTATCTTAAGACTTAATATAAGTGTCTTTATAAGTGCTCAAGAGTAAACAGGCAAGACAATCTAGGTATGCATGACAACCAAAATGAATTTAACATTTCAATCCAATGTTATTGGACACTGGGCTCAGTTGTGGTAAACAGATAAATAAACATGACTTTGCTTTCATGAGTAGAGGAAAAAAGTTCTAAAGGAGATGAGGAAGCTAAATACATTTTTAAAAAATGCTATTTTAATTTTAATGTATTTTGAAATTGCTAATATTGTGTATAATAATTTTTAAAAAGTTTTTATGAATTGAGTGCACCCATCTGTCCAGATATCCCCCCAGCTGTCAGCACACAGCCCCTCTCCCTCCCTGAGTCCAAAGTCCCCATCTCTAGAATCACTGCTTCTCTGGATAGGGTCCCGCACTCCACTCTTCTCCCTCAATGGCCCCAGGGATGGAGCAGCTGGGGACTTTAGACCCAGAGAGGGAGAGGGGCTGTGTGCTGATGACCGGGGAAGTGGCAGGCTTGTAGTGTATACCCTTTGGTTGGTTGATGATGCATGGAGGGGATTGTAACCATGCAGTGAAATGATATACGATAGAATGAATATAAAACTAATGTTCTCCCATATAAACTATCACATAATTCACAATAAACATAAAAAAAAAAATGGCAAGTGTATGTTAGAATCTTGGTGTGGTGCTGTGGGTTAATGCTTTGACTGCAAAGCTGGCTTGAACCACAAGGTTGGTGGTTCAAGCTCGTCAGGTGCTCTTTGTGAACCATATATATACAGGGTATATATACAGGGTCACAATAAGTCAGAACCAAATTGATAACACTTAACAACAATTTTGAGTGTATGTTTGCATGATTCATTTATTATATAAATATAAACACAAGGCTGGTTCCTATGAGTTGAAGGTTAAGGATATCCCCACTTTTCTAACAGGTTATACCATTCCATACTCATTGATAACGATCACCACTTCTCCCTTCCCTCAATTCCCAGGGTTCTGCAACACACTGTAACTGTCAAAAGTAATGGTTCACAAAACTGTGGAGGCTGACAAGTTCCAACTCTGTACTTTAGAAATCAATCTGGAGGACTCACATAATCTCATGACCTGAGGAAAGCAAATCAGCAGGTCGTGTCACAGACTGTTGTGGAAACTGGTGAATCAGGTCAGGTGATGAACTGAAAGTCCCACAAACTGGAGGTCAGACATAATGAGCCAGATACAAGAAAGCAGTCTTTTTTTTTTTTTTTTTTTATTGTGGATTGAGTTAAAGTATACAGGGCAAATCATCAGTTTTACATTCAACAAATCATACACCTTGTTTCATTACAACGATTATAATCCCCTCCATGTACCATCAATTAACAGTATTTCTCTCTATTCACTTTAGCTCTTCTTTTTTTTTTTTTTAAACACTCAGGCATATATACTTTATAACACCAAACTGCCTGTTTTGCAAATCTGCCTCCCGGCCAACATCTCTTAGTGCCTCTCTTCCCATGAATCTAGAGTCCTCAGCTGCTCCCTCTCTTCATGTCCCCATATCTGCCTCCATCTCTGGTGTCACTGTATCTCTGGATAAGGTCTCACATTCTGCTTGTGCTTTTCTCCCTTGATGGTCCTAGGGTCCTTTGTTTCTGGTCCTTTGTTCTGGTCCTTTGTTTGTACTCCACCATTTTCTTTATAAAATGAATACCTTTACAATTGTGACAGTCGCAATTAGTCATGGTAACAACTACTCACTATTGAATCATTAAGAATCTTATTCTCATCTCATTTTACCATACCCATATAGACAAGATAAAAACTAATCAGTGGGGACACATTCTTCCCCTACACAGTCTTAAACTAAACTCCCTCTTGAAACCTTGTAAGCCAGTCACTTCGTGCCTTGATAGCCCCCTCATTTTAGGTAGACAATGTCTAAGTTGTCTGTCCCTATCTACCCTGTGTACAGAGGGGAGAGCTTTCATACTTAATGTGAAGACTCCTTTCCTCTCTGTTGGTATTTAGAGTTACTACCTCTATGAGTATAGGTCAGGTTCATCAAATTGTAGCAATTTACCCTTGTTTCCTTTATCAAAAATTGTTTTTTTTTTTTCTTTTTTTAATCTTCCTCTAGTCGAGTTCTGATTATCAAACCATCGAGGCTAGGTCAAAGGGGTACTGTCTACAACTTTGGGTGTTCTTGTGTGCCTCCTTTTACTTCATAGAAGCTGGATGCTTCACTCTCAGCTCTAGCCCTCTGTGGCTATGTCCTTGTCCATGGGCTCAGGTGTCTTTAGGTATCACCACACTTTGTACCAACCAGCCCTTCCTTTTCTCTCTCTCATCTCCAGGTCAATGTGAGTCTATGGACCGTGGTTGAACTCAGCTCATTTCTTCATCACTGCTCCTCCCCTTCTTCCATTCACCAGTATATCAATGTGGTCGCCAGCAAGTTTACATGGTTGCTCATGTCTTCCCTTTGAGTTTCAGTCTTAGAGGGGGGTTTGTCCTGAAAGAACTTGATTGCTTGCCTTGATGGCTTCCCGACAAACAACTTGCTTATTCTTGTAGTAGCCAGTCATATTGCCATTTTTGTTTTGGGGTTTCCTGCAGATCTTTCTTTGAAGATGTGTCTTCTGTCACTCTAGCTGTCCCAGGCTAGTCTGCTTGTCCTTTCTAGTGGGAATGTCTCACCTCAGAAGGTTCTGGATGGGCCTCAGGATTCCACCTAAGGTCCTATACACTACAAAGGCTCTGCAAGAGGTCTGTTTCACTGGGCAAGTTCTAGAACCCCTTTTAGGTATTCTAATCAGTTATAGGCTGAAGACGGGTTTTCTGAAATCATGTTTCCTGACATTCCTTTATATCTCACTCAAGTGTCCATTTTATGATAGTAGGCAAGGGAAACCAATATACATAAGACAGTTGAGCATCTTAGTATTTTTTCCCCTCTTCAAACTATGCCTTGATCCCTATATCATAGAGCCCTGCTGTTCCAGGGTTGAGCATGCATCACTCTTTTCCTCTGTCCTATTTAGCCCATGCAAACCTGTCTCAATGTTCTCCTGTGTACTGTACTCTTTTACTCCCTCCTCCTTCTTGTATTGCCCTCCCAACACCTGAACTACAATTGTGTCTGCCACTACCCTATGCTCTACCATTGCCTCCCTCCACCTCCCCCTAAACCGCCTCTCCAACCCCACTATTGTGGTTACCTTATATTCCATTAGCTTTTCTCTCCATTTAAGACAGTCTATTTTATCCTGTAATCTACCTGACCTTCTCACCACCTGGATCTCTGTTCCTATGTGTTTACCTTCTTTCACATTGCAATTGTTTTGATCATAGACTGACCTCCCAGATCCTCTGAATTTGTTCTTATAGTTCTGTTCTTTACTCTTCCATTTGTCGACTGAGTTCTGGGTGGTGCTGCCATGTTTGCCATTCTCTGGTTGTTGTCTGTTCTTGGTTCTCAGTCCACAGAACTCCCTTTAGGATGTTTTTCATCACAGGGTTGGCTTTGGCAAAATCCCTTAGCTTCTGTTTATCCTGGAATGTTTTGATTACACCATTGTGTTTGACTGACAGCTTTGTTGTGTAGAAGATTCTTGGTTGGCAGTTTTTTTCCTTCAGGGTTTTATATATGTTTTCCCATTGCCTTCTTGCCTGCATGGTTGCTGTTGAGAGATCCGGGCTTAATCTGATTTGCTTGCCTTTGTACGTTGCACTTCTCTTTTCCCTAGATGCTTTTGGTATTCTGTCCTTATCTTTGATTTTGGAGAGGTTGATTATTATATGTCTTGTTGATTTTCTTTTAGAGTCTGTCCTTCCTGGGGTTCATTGAGCTTCTTAAATGCTTATATTTTTGCTTTTCAGGATTTTAGGAAAATTTTCTTCCAACAACTTTTCAACTGTCTTCCCTGTGCACTTGTGTGATTCTTCCTGTTCCAGAATGCCAATAATTCTTAAGTTATTCCTCTTCATGTTGTCCAACATGACTCTTAGACCTTCTTCAGATTTTTTAAATCATTTTTTTGCTTGCTCTTCTATCTTAGTAGTATTGAGAGATTTGTCTTCCAGCTCACTAGTGCTGCCTTCCATCTCTTTGATTCTGCTCCTTTGCCCTTTCAGTGTATTGTCCATTTCTGGTATCCTATTATTAATCATTTTGACCTCTTTTTGTAGATTTTAAATTATTTTCAATGCTGTATCTGTCTTATTTGATTGTTCCTGTAGCACTTTCCTGACGTATTCCTTGTTTGTCTCAACTCCATTGTAAAGTGTTTTGATGTCTTTTATAATCATTTTTCTGAATTTCTTCTCAGGCATTTCCAAAGCCTGCCCTCCTTCCAGTGTGGAGTGTAGGTCTACTTACACTCATTTGCCTCAGTCACTTTATCTCGTTTCTGGACATGTGCTGATATGGTCATCTGTTTCTATTTCTTCGGCCTATTCAGTAGTTAGCTGTGGCCTTAATACTTAGATGGGTGTATGTTTTGGGATTTTTTATGATTTCTGATTGCCTTCTGGTAGATGTGGTCAGGAGATGGGTTTCCTTTTTCACTCTTCTTATTATTCGACTCAGAGTTGCAGGTGTTGGCTGCCTACCTGGTATATGGTACCTGGTATTGGTTCTTATCTGTTTTGTGGGATTTTATAGGATATGATTATAGCTTGACTATATGACAACAATTTCTGTCTCTTCTTGATTAATGCAGGGAGAGAATTAGCCCCCTAAAAGTAAAGAGGGCACCAAAAAACAAAGTATTAGTAAAAAATAAAAAAGACAGTTTGGATGTTGTAGTCTATAATCACAGAAAAGAAAGAAGAGAAAAAACAAAATTTGTAGCCTAATATGAGTATGATTTTAATGTCTTCTTTATGCTTCTTACCTTCAAAGCCACCTGAGAAATTTCAAGATTCCACTGTTGGTCGTTATGCTGTAACTCAGGATTTAATATTTGGCCTGATACCTTTTTAGTCTGCCTGTCCCCATCCACAACCTCTGTTCAGTCATGTTTCCTAGTGATAAATAGTTCAGGGTCAGCTCAGGCTGTTTTGCACTGCCATTTGGTTTTAAGTGGAAACTATCCCTTTAAATTTTGAGGAGATCGGAGCACATGTGTAATAGAACACTCTGGGGGTGGGGGTGGGGTGGCCACTTGCTCTAGTACCCCCTCTAGTCACCAGAATGGATGTGTGCAGACAGCAAGAGACCAATGAACAGATACAAAAAAACCAAAAAACAAAACTACACCTTTATCTCTGCAGTTCTATGAGGCGTCCATAGCTGCTCTGATCCTTCCCCTACTTGGTCTCACCCAAGATGGCTGCTCTGGAGCAGCTGAGCACCTTGGGTTAGAAAGCACTGGATTTCTTCCTCCTCCTACAAATTCCGCTGACTCTAAGCCTTCCAACTTTCTAAATATTCCTTTATAGGTGGTTCAGAGTTCTGGGACCATTCCCTGAATCTGCTTGGTCTGGTATTCTGTGTTGTTGCTCACAGAGGTCCTCACTGCACTTCTACCCTATCCTCCATCTTGTGTCTTCTCTCATGTCATGAATTTTTAGCAAAGTGAGAAACCCTCTGGGGTTTGTGGTTCCCCATACAACATCTGGAATCCTGGTGTGGTGCTGTGGGATAAAGCACTGTACCACAAGTTCAATTTGAACCACAAGGTCAGTGGCTCAAAGAAAGCAGTCTTATACATTGGAATCAGACTATGCCCAAAGTAAAACTAAGGTTGGTGACTTGAGTCACACCAAGCCACTCAAGTTGAGGGCATATTTAATACTTAGTTCCATTGTAATTTTTACTCAGTGTAGTGCTTATGAGTCAGGTTGCTAAATTTAAGGTCAGCAGTTCAAAACTTCCAACCATTCCACTGGAGATATATGAGGCTTTCTGCATGTGTAAATATTTACAGCCTTGGAAACCCTATGCAGGGTCACTATGAGTTGGAACCAACCCTATGGCACACCATCACCACCACCATCAATTTTTACTCCTTAGAAACTCATTTCAAAATGTTTTCCTAATCACAACCATAGAGGATAGGATATGTTCCAAAATGGATAATTTTGGCTAGAAGGGCCAATAATCCTAAATAATTAGCAGCCTTGCAATGTTAAACGTTATAAAGTATGCCAAACAGTTTCCTAAAGATTTTGCATCATTTTATAGTCCTAACATCAGTGTTCTATAACAATCCCAGTGGCTCCAAGTCTTTGCCAACATTTAATAATGTCAGTCTTTTGCATTAGCTATTCCAGCAAGAGTGTATTGGTATCATTGTGGCTTTAATTTGCATTTTCTTGATGATTGATATGCCAAACATTTTTTCATTTTTCCCGTGGTTGGGGCTGTAGGTTAAGGCACTGGACTGCTAACCTCAAGGCCGGGGATTCAAATCAACCATCCACTCCCTGAAAACCGTATACAGGGTCACTATGAGTTGGAATGAACTCGATGGCTCTGAAAAATAATAACAACATTGGCACGTTACTATATCTTCTTTAGTGATGTTGTTGTTGTTGTTGAGTGCTGTCAAGTTGACTCATAGCGACCCTATATGGGGTTTCTGATTCATAGCGACCCTATATGGGGTTTCCAAGGAATGACTGGTGGATTTGAATCACTGACCTCATGTTTATAAGTCCTTGCTTATCCTATAGCCTCACACCAGGACTCCAAGGAAGATTTGGAGAATTTCAAAAACAAATTTAATACAGGTCAGCTCAGAAGGTTATGGCACCAATTTTGGGGACTCCAAGGGGTAATTTTGATAGGCTTCAAGGGCATCAGACAATTACAGGGATGCAAAACTGCTGTTTTGACATAGTGTAAGTTGAAGAGTGCAGAAATCTTCGGGAAGAGGTTAGAGAGATATATACACTGCCTTCAGAAGTGTATATAGATCTAGATAGAAGATCTGTCAAGAAACAATAGCTTCACATTCTGATATTATTGTTTAATGAAAGTTTTTATGACTTTGAAGCACCATTTACTTACCCTCATAACTGTAGATATGCTTCTGCACTCTATTATTTTCCATTGATTTATGTATTTTCCCTTATGCTAATAGCACACTGTCTTGGCTACTTTAGCCTTATTGTTGTTGGGTGCCATCGAGTTGGCACCAACTCATAGCAACCCTATATACAACAAAATGAAACACTGCTCAGTCCTGGTCTAACCTCACAATCATTGCTATGCCTTAGTCCATCACTTCTGCCACTGTGCCAATCCATCTTATTGGGGGTCTTCCTCTTTTTCTCTGATCCTCCACTTTACCAAACATGATATCCTTCTCCAGTGACTGCTTCCTCCTGATAATATGTCTGAAGTATAAAAGAAGAAATCTGGCCATCCTGGCTTCCAAGGATCACTCTGGTTGTACTTCTAACACAAATCTGTTTGTTGTTTTGTCAGTCTATGGTACCTTCAGTATTCTCCTACAACACCATAACTCAAATGTATCAGTTTTTCTATGGTCTTCTTTATTCACTATCCAACTTTCATATGCATATGAGGTTATTAAAAAAAAACATGGCTTGGGTCAGGTGTCCCTCAGTCCTCAAACTGATATCTTTGCTCTTATATACTTTAAAGAGGTCTTGTATAGCAGATTTGCCTAAGGCAATTTGATTTCTTGACTGCTGCCTCTATGAGTGCTGATGGTTGATCTGAGCAAAATGAAGTCTTTGGCAACTTCATTCTTTCTTCCATTTATATGGATATTGTCTATTGGTCCAGTTGTGAGAATTTTTGTTTTCTTTACATACAGACGGCTGTGGTTTTTTATTTTCATCAGCAGGTATCTCAAGTCCTCTTCACTTTCAGAAAGCAAGGTTGTATCATTTGTACCTTACAGGCTGTTAAATCTTCCTCCAATCCTGATGCCACACTTTTCTTCACACATAATCCAGTTTCTCAGATTATTTGCTCAGCACACAGATTGAGTAACTATGGAGAAAGAACACAACCTTGGCACATACCTTTCCTAATTTTAAACCATTTGGTGTTCCCTTGTTCTGTTCAAACAACTGCCTCTTGGTCTATGTACAGATTTCTCATTTGTAAAATTATGTGTTCCAGAATACTCATACTTCTCAATGTTGTCCATAGCTTGTCATGATCCACACAATCGAAAGCCTTTGCATAGTCACCAAAGCACAGTTAAATATCTTTCTGGTATTCTCTGTCCTCAGCCAAGATCCACCTGATGCCAGCAATGACATCCCTCATTTCATGTCCTCCTCTAAATCTGACTTGAACCTCTGGAAGTTCTCTGCCAATGTATGGTTGCAGCTGTTTTTGGATTATCTTTAGTAAAACTTTACTCACATGGGATATCAAAGATATTGTCTGCTGATTTCTACATCCTGTTTGGTCACTTTTTTATGGAATCAGCACAAAGACGCATTTCCTGTAGTCAGCAGGCCAGGCAGCTGTCCTCCAAATTTCTTAGCATAGTAAGTTGCCTTATAGTAAATTAAAAATCAGGAATGTAAGTTCTATAGCTTTATTCATTATTTTTTTCCAAATTTGCCTTGATGTTTCATGTTTGCACTTCCATATATTATTTAGAATTAGCTTGTCAGTTTCTATATCAAAGTCTGTTTAGATCTGGATTGAGAAAACCTTGATCAGCACTGTTAAAGCGAAATATAATGCACGCCATTGATACTTGTTACATTTGATAAACTGTGGTTTTGTTTTGTTTTGAATAGATCCCTTTAACAGGTTGAGGAAGTTTCCTTCTAGTCCTAATTTGCTTAGAATTTTAATCATAAGTGGGTGTTGAACTTTGCCAAATGATTTTTTTTTTTTCTATTGATGGCTTTTACTCTCAAATATGCTCATATGGTGAGTTATACTGATTGATTTTCTAATGCTAAATGAATCTTGAATTCTTGCAGTAAACTCTACTTGGTCAATGTGTTGTCAGTTTATATTTTGTGGGATTCAATATGTTAATATTTTGTTAGTGATTTTGTGTCTATGTTTATTAAAAAATTCGTCTGTAATTTTCTTTTCTGTAATATCTTTGTCTGGTTTTGGAATCAAAGTAATAATGGCCTCACTAAATGAGTTGAAACTTTGTTCTCCTCTAATTCTAAAAATTTGTATGTATGTGTGGGGGATACTATTATTTCTTACATTAACAGCTTATCGAATTCATTAGTGAATTTGATAAACTGTTACTCTAGGATGGTTTTCATAGTGATATTTATAACTATATGAGGTTTAGTCAAAAATGATCTGTACTCTGACTATAAAACTTATTTTGATCGACTTTTAAAAAAGAAAAATGCATAATTTTTTACATAATCATCTTGCTTTTCAATATGCTTTGTCCATCTGTGAAAACGCTTTTGTATTCCCTTATTAAAAAAATTTTTAGGCTGAACTTCAAGCCACAAATGCACCACTGTTTTCACTTCTTCATCACTTCAAGGTGAATTTTCATCCTTGAGGTGCTGCTTTCAGGGGACTAAGCATGTGAAGTCAGATGGAACAAGATCAGGATTATAGAGAGGATGCTTTAATACCTCAAAACTAAGTTTTTGAAGAGTGACAACAGTATGGACAGAGGTTGCAGACTTGCATTGTCATACAAGCCCTTGAGTAGCAAGCCTCTGTGTTTAGTTCAAAGTTTAGGCTTCAGCTTTTCAGTGAGCATCAGGATGTCGGAAACCAGATGAATATTTGATCAGTCACCTTACCCCCTAGCTTTCCTGTGGTCTTAACAGACACTAAAACCAGGTCTATCAAGGACCCCCACTACTTCTGGATTAATTGTGCTGGATGTAAATAACACGAAAACCAATAAGAATTTCATCTAGGGCCAGGAACTCTGCTATCACAACCCTTCCACAACTACATCATGAGCTCCTTAAATTGCAGGAGCTCCCTAGAGATTTCTCCTCTTTAGGACCAACTGTTTTTTTTTTTGACAAGTACAGCAACCTCACAATGCCCTGGAGACAACAGAAAATTTTAGCTCACATGAATAAACAAGATAGAATAGCTCAAACAAATGACCACAGTGCAGAGACAGAAAACATTTCTGAGGAAAATAAGGTAATAGAAGTAAAGTGAAAAATAATTCAGAAGAATGATATTTTGATACCTTTAACAGAGTGACAGAAAGATTGAGGAAAGGAAGGAGAACACAGAAAAAAAAAATTAGAAGAATTTTGGAAAACACTAGATGAACAAATAGACAAAATAAGTACAAATTTTGATATAATACAAAATCTTCAATTAGAAATCCAGAATATTAATACTAAAATTTATGAAATGGAAATACATTGAAAGGGCAAAGGAGAAAGTTCAAAGTGATGGATACCCGAATTAGTGAAGATAAATTTCTCAATACTAGTATGCCAGAAGAACAATCAGAAAAAAGAATGAAAAAAATCCAAAGTAAGCCTAAGAGTTATGTAGGACACCATGAAGAGGAATAACTTATGGGTGATTAGAATTCCAGAACAGGAAGAGACAATAAAAAGTATAGGAAAACCTATTGAAGAGTTGTTGCAAGAAAGCTTCCCTAACATCATGAAAGACAAGAAGATAAAGCTATAAGAAACTGAACAAATCCCAAATAAGATAGATTCCAAAAGTAAATCATGAAGACATATCATAATTAAACTTTCCAAAATCAAAGACAAGGAAGAGTACTGAGAGCAGCTTAGGAAAAAGAATAGTTACCTACAAAGGAGAACCAATAAGACTAAACTCTGATTTCTCAGCAGAAACCATGAAGACAAGAAGGCAATGGGATGACATATACAAAACTCTGAAAGGAAAAAATGCCAACCAAAAATCATATACCCAACAAAGCTGTCCCTAAATATGACAGTGAAATCAGGACATTTCCTGATAAACGGAAATTAAAATAATTTGTAATGATCAGACCAACTTTACAAAAGTGCTAAAGAGTGCTCTTTGGACTGAGAACCAACAACAGTAGATAGCAACCTGAGATTGCCATATATAACAACAATACTCAGAACCCAATCCAGACATAGAAGTATTTAAAATAAAACAAACCTAAAAGATTGAAAATAGAAAACCAGAGATATCAATGTATAATAGAATGAACTACAGAGTAAAAAGAAAGAAGAGTGTAAATACAGAACTTCCAAATGGCAAGAAAGTTAAAAAAACTTCTAAAAGTTAAGATAATTTCAAGATAAAACAGACTATTTTAAGCAGGAAAAAAATTAATAAATTACAGGGTAAACTCAAAGAAAAATAATATATCTACACATCAAAATAAAAAAAAGAGGAAACTCAGAAAGCTTTAGTAAACATTAACACAACAGAACTGAAATGAAAAGACAACCCATAAACAAAATGAACTCAGCATAGAAAATCATGTGGAACAGAGAATCCAACAGCAAAAGAAAACAATCACCAAAAACAAAAGAAAACAAAACAACACATACACACAGATAGACAACTATCAATTCATACCTATAGATAATTACACTGTATACAAATAAGTTAAATATACCAGTCAAGAGACGTAAAGAGCAGAATGGGTAAGAACACAGGATCCTTCAATATGCTGTTTACAAAAGACATATCAAAATGATGGCGACAGCCTAAATGCCCATCAACAGAGAATGATTAAACGAACTTTGGTACATACACACAATTGCTACATGCCGTCAAGTCAGTTCTGATGCATAGCAACTCTGTACAGGGTTTCTGAGGAGTGATTGCTGAATTTGAACCACTTACTTTGAGGTTCAAACTATGTTGTGGTTTAGTGCTTATCGTACAGCACCACACCAATACTCCACATACACACAATGGAATACTACAAAATGTTGAAGAATTATGATGAATCTGTGAAACACTTTACAACATGGTTAAACCTGGAGAACATTGTTGTTGTTGTTAAGTGCTGTCAAGTCGATTCCAATCCATAGCAACACTGTATAGGGTTTCCAAGGAGCAACTGGTGAGCTTGAACCACCGACCTTGCAGTTCAAATGACTTTACAGTCTGACGCATTAGCCCACAATGCCACACCAGGACATTATGCTGAGTGAAATTAGTCAATCAGAAAAGGACAAATATTGTATGAGACCAATGTTGCAGAAAGTTAAGAAAAGGTTTTCTTGATAAAAGAAACAATCTACATTGGTTATGGAGTGGGATGGATAGAAAAGTATTCAAGGGATTGAGGGTAGACACATGTTTACATGGGTAACAGGGCAGGCAACATACAACAAGGGGAAGGTTAACAGAGGAAAAGATGAATTTTGGGATTCTCAATGGATAATCTTGATTGATTTTCTCTAAGAAAACAGGATTATCATAGGGGCTTGTTAGGAAGAAGTTTTTAAAAAATTGAATGCTACATTGAGAACAAGTCCAGGAAAGTTGTACTGAGGAATTTCTTATCAGTCATGACAATGCACCTAATCATTTGTCAAAGATAGCAGGGTTGTCCTATAAGAATTTTGTTGGGAAAATTCTCATTCACTCTACAGCCCTGAAACATCAGATTTCTTTTGTTCCCCAAGCTCAAAGAACATTTAAAAGGAATACCATTTGAGTCCCTTGTGAATGCCCAAACTGCCAGTTTGAAATGGTGTAAATCAAAGAGCACAGAATTATTTGGGAAAGGGTTAGAGAAATGGAAACACAACCTTTAAAAGTGTCAGATCTCTGCAACTTAGACATTGGCTACCTAAAATGAGGGGGTGATAAAGGCACAAACTGACTTGCTTACAAGTTTTCAAGAAGGAGATTAGTTTAAGAGTGTGCAGGGGAAGATAGAATCTCCACTGAACTGTTTTCATCTCGTCTAGTCGGGTCTGGTGAAAAGAGATGGGGATAACATTCTTATGATTCAAAAGTGAGTAATTGTTATCATGACTAATTGTGACGGTCACAACTGTAAAGGTACAAGTTTTGTAAAAAAATGGGGGAGTAGTTAATCGTACAGTCCAGAAACAGAGGATCCTGGGACCATCAAGGGAGACAAGCACAGGTGGAGTGCAGGACCCTATCAAGAGAAGCAATGACACCAGAGATGGAAGCAGAGATGAGGACATGGAATGAGGAAGCAGCGGAAGATTCTGAAATTATGGAAAGAGAGGGACAGGGTGCTGGCAGCCAGGAGGCAGAATTGCAGAATGTGCCCTTTGGTTGTTTAAATTAATATATATATATCTCTCAGTGTACATCACCCACTCACCCCCCCCCAAAACAAACAAACAAACAAACAAACAACAAGAACCTCCAAACAAACAAAACCCCAGAGGGAATGGAAACAGATACTGTGGAATTATGATGCAAAGAGGAGATTGTAATCATAGCAATGAAATGATGGTGTAAAGCCGATGTTCTCCTATGTAGACTATTACTCAGGTCACAAAACTTAAAAAAAAAAAAGTGTCAGATCTCTTTGTCATGAAATAGATTGCTGTTGTTGTTATTGCTGTTAGGTGCCATTGAGTTGGTTCTGACCCATAGTGACTTTATGTACAACAGAACGAAACACAGCCCGCTTCTGCCTTAACTTCACAATTGCAGCTACACTTGAGCCCATTGCTGCTGTCACTGTGCCAATTCATCTCATTGAGGATCTCCCTCGTTTTCACTAACCCTCTACTTTGCCAAGCATGATGTCTTTCTCCAGGGACTGGTCCTTCCTGAAAATATATCTAAAATATGACAGATGAAGTCTGGCCAGCTTGACTTCCAAGGATTTAGCGTAGTGGTTACGAATCGGGCTGCAAACTGCAAGGTCAGCAGTTCGAAATTACCAGTTGTTCTGTGGAAGAAAGATGAGGCTTTCTGCTCTTGTAAAGATTTACAGCCTCAGAAACCCTGTACAGGGTCTCTATGAGTTGGAACCAACTCCACAGCACACAACAACAACAACAACACTTCTTCCAACACAGATATGTTTGTTCTTTGGAAGTCCATTTAATATTCTTCTTCAACACTATAACTTAAATGCATCAAATTTTCTACTGTATTCCTTATTCATTGTCCCATAGAAATAGATTCAAATATACAAAACATGGAAAAACTTGTTGTATTAGAAGTTCATATGTCAAAATATGTGGATAATTTTCAGTTATGATGACAAATTAGACATACATGTTCATCTATTTTCCTTGCCAATTCCCTAATATTTAAAAAGTGGAACATAAGGCTACAAGGGCAAAGAGAATGGGAGAGAAGACAACAACTGGAAAGCTGGGAGTAGATGGACTAGATTATTGCAAACCTGCTGCACAAGACCTCTTTAAAGTGTTAAAAGAGCAAAGATGTCAGTTTGAGGACTAAAGTGCGTCTGACCCAAGCCATGATATTTTCAATCATTGCATGTGAAAGTTGGACAATGAACAAGGAAGACCACAGAAGATTCAAAGTTTTTGAGTTATCATGTTGGTAAAAATTTTGAAAGTATCACTGCCAGAACAAACAAATTTGTGTTGGAAGTACAGTCGGAATGCTCCTTAGAAGCAAGGATGGTGAGACTTATTTCATTTCCTGACCTTTTGTTCAGAGGGAGCAATCCTTGGAGAAGACTATCATGCTTGGAAAACTTGAGGTTCAGCAAAAAAGAATAAGATCCCCAATGAGATGTATTTACACAGTGGCAGAAAACAACAGACTCAAACATAGCAACAATTGTGAGAACAGCACAGGACTGGGCAGTATTTCATTCTATTGTGTTTAGGGTCAATATGCGTTGGATTCACCTCAACGGCACCTAACAACAAGGAAGTTGGTGTCACAGAGCTTACAGCACTCATTTTCTAACCAAAAGACTGTTGGTTTGAATCCACCATTCACTCCACACGAAAAATATGTGATGGTCTGCTTCCATAAATATTTGTAGCCCTGGAAACCCTTTAGGGCAGTTCTATTTTTTCCTATAGGGTTGCTACTAGTCAGAATAGACTCAATGGTAATGGACAATGGTTTTTTTTTGTTGTTGTTGTTTCTTTCTTTGCTTGTTTTTCTGGTAAAAAAGCTGAATCTCTGCAAAGATCTGATTTTCAATAACAAAAATCCTCAAAGTGAGGGACTGGCAACATCATTTACCTCTGGAAGATGGCTGAAGGCAGAACTAGAACTAGGAACACTTAATTAAAACATTTTAGACAATCTTGTAGTTCATAGCTCCTATTTCCATTCCTGCTCAAGTAGAACACTGGGCGCTTATCTCTAGGAGGGTAAAACAATGGGACTATGGCTGAATTGGAGAGCTCCTGGCAGACTGGAGAGCTGGTGTTTTGTATTGAAAACAAGGGAACTATGTGAAAGTGTAACACATTGAACATTAAGATCTTTTACCACCACCTTCTTACTGAACAAAGCCTACTTGGCAGCTTATTCCCTCAGGCAGCAAACAGAAAATTCTTCTTTCACCAGTTCAAATCAATGAAAGAGCAAAGATCTAAAGGCGCTGACATTAGAGGTTCTTAGATGAGTGACATTTAAAATGACAAGCCTACAATGATGCTTATAATGACAAGATTGATTTTCTTTCATAACACTTTCATTCAGTTTTTGGTGTCCAACCAAGAATCATGTAATATAAAAGATAGAGACCAAAACATGAGGGGGAAAGGAAATACAATTTTGATAAAACAGAGAATATACAGAAGAAAGATGAGATTATCTACTCCTGTAAAGATTATAATCTTGAAAACACTTTTAGTTAGCAGACTTGATGGAAGTGGGTAAGGTTTTTGGTTTATGTGAGAAAGCAGAATAAAGACATTTTTGACATACAAAATCTCAGGAAACCCCATAAACCCCTTTTCTGGAAGCTGCAAAGAATGTGTTTCTTTCCAAAATATGAGAGTGAACCAAGTGGAGAAAGTCATCCATGGTGGACAAAAGAAAGAAACGAAAGGACTACAACAGCTGAGGTTCTAGGTGAGCTATCAGGTTTGATTAGAGATAGAAGCTCTACGAAATTCTTTGTGAATTTCTTCACAAAGAAATTGCTAATCTGATAGAGAATCAGTTGGATGAATTGAGAGGAGCTTTATACAATGGGAGAAGAGTTTTGAGAATTAAATAGTTGGGGAAGGTAAGAACATTTAAAACTAAGCAAACAAAATTATTCACTCCAAGGAAAACAAAAAGTTTTTTCTGTTTGTTTGTTTTTGTTTTTTTTTAGAAAAAGGTAATACATGACTCAGCTGTGATACATGTATTCATTGTAATGATAATGTAAACATGAAATGCTTATAACAAAAATTGGGAAAATAGCTTTTATTTGTGGGGACAATTCAGAGCTTATCTTATAGTGCCATACCAGCCAGTATTTAACTAGACTATCCCGATTTCTTTTTTGTTTTTACACAATGTTAATTAATTCTTACAAAGTACGTATGCACTAAAGAAAGGGACTTGTGTAGGCCATAAACAGCTACACTCTCTGATACATTTGTAGTATTCTATGTCCATTCTTCCCATTCTTTTCTTTTCTTTTTAATGATACTTTTATTATAAAATGTTGTTGTTAAGTACCTTGGAGCTGATGTCAACTCACAGTGACCTTGTATAGGGTTTTGGAGGAGCAGCTCGTGTGTTTGAACTGCTGATCTTTCAATTAGCAGTCCAGTGCTTATCCTATAGTGGTGCACTGGGATTCATTTATTATAAAAATAGTACACTATATACTGTATTGTTGCTAAGTTCCGTCGAGTCGGTTCCGATTCATAGCAACCCTGTATAGAGTTTCCTAGGAGCGGCTGGTGAGTTTGAACATTGACCTTGTGATTCAAATTGACTTTGTGGTTGAGTGTTTATCCTACAGCACCACACCAGCACTCCATATACTGTATAGAATGTTAAAAAGGAAAAAAAAGAAGAATCTACAAATCAACCATAATATGTTGCTGAGAAATGTTACTATTTCAACAAAATCCTTTAGAAATTAAAAAATAAAGTAAGATAAAGTCATAGAACTTCGTATTTTATTTTATACTTTATTCTGCATTTAAAGTGTTGTCACTGCTAAGTGCTGTGAAGTTGGTTCTTACACATAGCGACCCTATATAGGGTTTCTGAGGAGGAGCTGGTGGGCTTGAACCACAGACCCTGGTAACCATCATATTTCTATACCAGGGCAAGATATATGCCATAAATTTCTCAATCTAACTTTTTGTTTGCTTTTGTTTTTATTTTTGACTTATTTAATTGTTTCTATATTAATTAAGTCCGTTGCTGCCGAGTTGACAAACTCAGAGTAGAACTGCGCTCTATAGGGATTTCAGTGGCTGATTTTTCAGAAGTAGATCAGGCTTTTCTTCCAAGGTGACTCTGTGTGGACTTGAATCTTATATCTTTTGATTGAAGTCCTGGTGTAGCATCATAGGATAAGTACTCGACCTCAGGTCTGTTTGAACTGCAAGGTTGATGGTTCAAACGTACCAGCCACTCTTTGGAAACCCTATAACAGGACCATTATGAGTCAGAACTGACTCGATGGCACACAACAACAACCATTTGATTAGCAGCTAGCAAGGTTAAATGTTTGCACCATCCAGTGAGTATTCATCTAATATACATTTAGTTCACTCTTTGTATATATTTTTAGTTATTTGCTTGGGGAAATTTTCACATTTTTAGAGAAAAATGGCAAGTTGATATCATTGGGAAATATAGCATGCGTTCAGAAAAATGTATGCAATTTAATGAAAATTTAAGTTGAGTATAATGAAATCACCTATAAAATTAAGGTTAAAAAAAAAACAACAACACCCCAGAACAGTGCTGACAGCCCTGTGTCCTTCCCTAATCACAACGCCCTTCATCTCCTAGAGGTAAATTCCATCATGACTTTTATAGTAAGCATTAACTGTTTTTTTCTTCATTGTTCTTTTATCTACATATACATCCATAAACAATTTAGTTTTTGACTTTATGTGAATGGAAATATACTGTATTCTTTTGTGTCTTGGTTATTTTACTGAATATTCTCTTTGTGAGATTCAACCTTAATTTTGGCTGTGACTTTGGGTTATTTGCTTTTTGACTGTATAGCACAGTATTCTAAGGTAAGGCCTCTAGGTGATGAAAACGGTTTACACCCAACTACTAGCCTGGTGTGGCGCTATGGGTTAATGAGCTAGACTTCAAAGTCAGTTTGAACTTTGAAGATCCATGTCACCAGCCACTCCTCGGAAGCCGTATATAGGATTGCTGTGATTTAGAACTGACTCGATGTCAGAAAGGCTTGGCTGTCTGATGACACAAAAATTATAGCCAAGAAAACCCTATGGGACAGTTCTCTCTGTAAAACATTGGGTCACCATGAGTCAGGATCAATTAAATTGCAACAGGTTTTTCATTTGGGAACAACGTTTCATTATTTGGATTATTTTTACAAAGAGAGAGAGGGATATTTGCAAAATAGAAAACATGCAGACATCAATAATGAGGATGTTGTTGAGTGTTGTCGAGTTGGTTCTTACTCATAGGAAATCAGTGTAGTGATTCCCAGGGGCAGCTAGGGATTGTAATCACTGATCTTGTAGTAAGCAGTCCAGCGCTAAACTAGGATTGTTCTTGTTAAGAACGGTTGAGTTGATTCCAATTCGTAGTGACCCTGTATAGAGTTTCTGAAGAGTGGCTGGTGAGTTTGAACCACTGACCTTGCAGTTCAAACCAATTTTTATTTTTTTAGTTTTTATTGTAAACTCATCCTATCATATTTACATTCACCCTATCATATTTTGTTCCATTGCAACGACTACAATCCCCTGCATGCATCATTATTCAACAGCATTTGCTTCCATTCTCTCTTGTTTTTATTTTTATTTCTTTGGATGTACACTGAAACACTCAGGAAGATATAACCATTCAAACAACCAAAGTGCATACCCAGCAAGCCTGCCTCGTGGCCGCCAGTGCACAGTCCCTCTCCCTCCTTGAGTCTAGAGTACCCAGCCACTCCATCTCCTCCGTCATTATCTCTACCTCCATTTCTAGCATCGCTGCTTCTATGGATAGGGTCCCTCACTCCACTATTCTCCCTTGATGGTACTAGGGTATTCTGATCCTGGACTGCAAGATCAACCACTCCCCTCCTTTTGTTACAAAACGTCGACCTTTACCTTTGCAACAGTCGCAATCAGTTCTGATAACAGTTATTCACTATTGAACCACAAGAGTCTTATCCCCAACTCCTTTCACCATCCCCACATAGACAGGTTGGAAACCACTCAGTGGAGATTCCACCTTCCCCCGCACCCTTTGAAACTAAGCTCCCTCTTGAAAACTTGTAAACCAGCCACTTTGTGCCTCTATAGCCCCCTCATTTGGGTAGCCAATGCCTAAGTTGCCCATCCCTGTCAACCCTATGTACCGAGGAGGTGGGAATGATCCTTGCTGTAAAGATTCCTTCCGTCTTTTAAACTACTACATCCATAAGTATAGGTCAACTTCATCAAATTGTAGCGGATTACACTTTTTTCCCTCTTCTTTCTTCTTCTAGTCTAGTTCTGATCATCCAGCCATCAAAGCCAGGTCAAGTGGGTACTATCTGCAAGTATGGGTGTTCTTGTGCATCTCCTCTCACTTCATATCAGCTGGACGCTCCACTCTCCGCTCTAGTCCTCTGTGGCTATGTCCCTGTCCATGGGCTCAGTAGTCCCCAGGTTTCACTATACTCCTGTCCAACCAGGTCTCAATCCAGGTTGACAGAAGTCTATTAAACATGGTCAGACTTAGCTGATAGCTTCATTGCTGTTTTTTCTCTCACCAGCAAGATTACATGCCTGCTCATGTAGTCCCTTTGAGTTTCAGTCTTGGAAGGGGATTTGCCCTGAGGGGACTTGATTGGTTGCCTTGATGGCTCCGTGGTGAAAAACTTGCTTGTTCTTATAGTAGTCAATCAGACTGCCATTATTGTTTTTTATTTTTCCTGCTGGTCTTTCTTTCAAGAAGTATCTTCTGTTCTTCTAGCTGCTGCAGGCTGGTCTGCTTGTCTTTTCAAGTGGCAATTTCCCACCTCAGAAGGGTCTCAGAAGATGGGGATCAGATCTCTAAGAAGATGGGGATCAGATTGTTCAGAAGATGGGGATCAGGATTCCACCTTAGGTCTTATACACTGCTTCTTTCACTGTGCAAGTTCTAGCCCCATTTTAGATATTGCAGTCAGTAATACGCTGAAGAGGGACTTACAAGCTTTCTACAATGATGTTGTTGGCTATTCCTTCCAATCCCCCTCGTGTCGATTTTACAATAGTAGACGAGAGAAACCAAGATTCATGTGACAGTCAAGCATTTTAACATTATTTCCCCTCTTTTACCCATTCAAAAACTATGCCTCAATCCCTGTATCATAGAGCCCCATTGTTCCAAGGTTGAGCATACATTACTGTTTACCTGTGTCCCATTTGGCCTATGCAAATCTGCCTAAATGTTCTATTTGCCTTGTTCTTCCATTCCCCTCCTACTTCTTGTGTATTGCCCCACCAACATCTGAACTATCGTGTGTCTATTCCCTACCCTGTGCTCTACCTTCCCCTCCCTGCCCTCGCCCCACCCCCTACAACCCTTATAACCAACAAATAATTTTTTTTTTTTTTTTTACTTTTTAGTGTGGGTATTTTTTCTTAAGCGTTTGCAATAATGGTCTTATGCAGTATTTTTCTTTTTGTGACTAATTTCACTCAGCATAATGTCCTCAAGGTTCATCCATGTTATGTGGTGGTTTACAGCTTTCTTGTTATTCTTCACGGTAGTATAATATTCCATTGTGTTTATGTACCAAAGCAGTTTGTTTATTCATTCTTCCATTGATCAGCACTTGGCTGTCTCCATCTTTTTGTTATTGTAAATACGCTGCTATGAACACTAGTGTGCATTTATCTACTCATGTTATGGCTCGTATTTCTTGTGGGTAAATACCAAATAGAGGAATTGCTGGATCATATGATATTTCTATTTCCAACCTTCTGAGGAAGTGCAATACTGTTTTCTAGGGTGGTTGGACCACTTTGCAATCCCACCAACAATGTAGGAGAGTCCTCATCTCTCCTACTTTTTATTGTCCTCTACTTTTTTTAACTTTGCTGTTATTGCTGGTGTGAGATGATATCTCATTGTTGTTTTGATTTGCATCTCGCTAATGGATAGTGATCGTGAACATTTCTTCATATGTTTGTTGGCTGCCTGAATCTCTTATTTGGAAAAGTGTCTGTTTATGTCCTGTGCCCATTTTCAGTTATTTGTCTTTTCCTTGTAGAGGTGTTGTAGTTGCCTATGTATTTTAGAAATGAGTCCCTTGCCTGATATGTCATTGCAAAAGATTTTTTCCCATTCTGTGTGCTCCTTTTTTACTATTTTGTTTAAATCTTTTGATGTACATAAGTTTTGAATATTTAGTATGTTCTAATCATCTATTTTGTCTTCTTTTGTTTGTGCAATTTTCACAATGTTTGGTAGTTTGTGTGAGCCCTAAAAGTTGTCCCTATTTTTTCATTGATGGCCTTTATAATTCTGGGATTCACATTTAGGTCTTTAATCCATTCTGAGTTGGTTTTTGTATATGGTATGAGGTAAAGGTATTTTTTTTCAATCTTTTGCATATCAATTTCCAGTTCTGCCAGCACCATCAATTGAAGAGACTATGTTCTCCTCTTGCAATATACTTAGGCCCTTTGTGGAAAATCGGTTGGCTGTAGGTGGATGGGTTAATTTCTAGATTCTCAATTTTGTTCCATTGATCTATGTACCAGTACCAAGCTGTTTTAACCACTGTAGCCGTGTAGTAAATTTTGAATTCACAGAGTGTGAGGCCTCCAAATTTGTTCTTCTTCTGAAGCAGTGCTTTTCTTATCCTGGGTCTCTTTCCTTTACGTATAAAGTTTGCAATTGTTTTTCCATCTCTTTGAAGGATGTTGTTGGAATCTGGATTGGGACTACATTATATGTGTAGATTGCTTTGGGAAGTATTGGCATTTTCACAATGATAAGTCTTCCTATCCAGGAGCGTGGTACATTCTTCCATTTCTTTAAGTCTTTTTTGGTTTCTTGTAGTAGTATTTTGTAGTTTTCTTTTTATAAGTCCTGTGTTTCTTTGGTTACATTTATTCCTAGATATTTCATCCTTTGGGTGGCTATTTAAGTGGTATTGCTTTCCTAATGTCCTTTTCAGTGCTGTTATTATTAGTATAGAGAAATCCAACTGATTTTTGTATGTTGATCTTATACCTAGTATGAGGATTCTGTTGTTGTTAAAAGGATGTTGTTGTTTTTAACAGGATTGGAAGATAAAAGTAAACCATGTCATATAAAGCAATTGTAGAATAAAATATTGTGGAGACTAGAAGAGCTCTCTTCAGACAGGTAAACGTTCTGTATGATTCTATATGGCAGAACCAAGTCCTATCCACATTACAGTCAGATCCCAGATAGATATAACAATGATGTTTCTAACAGTTTTAAGTGATGCAAACATGAGATGAACTGCTTTGTGTGTGGGGTGTGTGTGTGTCACAATTCATTGCTCTGAAAGGTGCCAATGGGTGGCCTTGAGGAGAATTTCTGCTGGCACTCCTGCCTTGGGTGGAGGTTAGATTAGATAATTGCTGAGGTCCCTTTCAGCTTCAAAATGCTTTTCCTCTAGTACCTTGAGATATTGATGGTTGCCTTATAGACTGGATCACACAATAACGCATAGAGCACCCATTATCCACAGGATCAGTGAGCAGCTGTTTTCAATTTCCACTGTTGACAGCCCAAGAGGAAATGGCCTTTAGATGTAGCAGTGAAAATTTCAGAGCTGAGGAATGTGAGCATGGAGAGTTTGACAAGTTCGGATGATTGCTGGAGACTTTTAAATGATTAGCACTTGTCTTTCTACAATGATTTAGGTACACAATTCCTTTCAATTTGTGTAGGTTGTCTGCTATCAACTCCCAAATATCTTTTTTTATTTTTTTCTTTCTGTTTAATACTTGAAGCCACTGCCTTTGTCACACCTAACATCTAACACACAATTCCCCTTCCCATTAGACTCCAGTCATTGAAAACAGATTTATGCCCCAGGAGATAAAGGCTAATTATTAGATGTAAAGTCCCTTTGTTTAAAAGGGAGACCAATCTCTGTCACAAAGGAGGTAAAGTGAAGCCCAGGAAAGTTACGGATTTTGCCTAAGGCCACACTTTCAGAAAACTGCCAGAAATGCTGAGTCCTTTCTTCCTCCTATATGGCTTGTTTAGGACTGTTGTCTAATTTCTTGAGAATTGACAGCATTTTGGACAGATAACTAATGGAAAGCAAATTGCCTTTCACTTGCCAAAATCTTATGGCAATCTTATTTTAACTGCTTCGATTTTTGCTGTTTGAACATTTATGAATGTCTTCATTGAAAATGATAACCTTGAATAAATACTAGGTGAAATATGATTTCTAGAATATGAAGCTAGAAGGAATGTTAGATGACATAGATGAGGAGACAAAAGTTAACTTCTTTGATATTTTCATAGAGCAAATTAGTGATCAAAATACAGTATCCTCCCTTCCCAAATTCCACTCCCTCAGCAAACCTAATGCCATAACTCACTAAATACCATAACAGAGCATTGCTGTGTGCCACATATGACCAAAAGTTATTTTGGGGACACTTGTTTTCTTCTTCATCTTATATGAAGTTCTTATAAGTTGTTGAACTAGTCATAAACACTATATAATTGTAACCAAATTTATATTTTGTTGTTCTTGTTGTTAGGTGCCATCGAGTCTATGTACAACACAACGGAACACTGCCTGGTGCTGTAGTATCCTCACAGTTGTTGCTATGTTTGAGCCCATTGCAGCTACCACCATGTCAATCCATCTCACTGGGGACTTCCTCTTTTCCGCGGACCCACAACTTGACCAAGCATGATGTCCTTCTCCAGGGACTGGCCCCTTATAATAACATATCAAAGTATGAGAGAGAAAGTCTTACCATTCTGGCTTCTAAGGGGTTTCTGGTGGCATTTCTTCCAACACAGACCTATTTGTCCTTCTGGCAATCAGTCCAAGGTACTTTTAGTATTCTACTCCAATACCATAATTTAAGTATATAGATTTTTCTACAGTATTCCATATTTATTGTCCGACTTTCACATGCATATGATATTGTTGTTATTAGGTTCCCTAGAGTCCGTTTTCTGAGGAGTCCTGTTGTGGTGCTCTAGGATAATCACTGGAATGCTAACCTCAATGTTGGTTATTCAAACCTACCAGCTGCTCTTTGGAAACCTTACGAAGGGTCAGCATGAGTCAGAACAAAACAACAACAATAAAATCTTGTGGGAGCAGAAAGCCTTATTCTCCCATAGAGCAAATGCTAGGCTTGAACTATCAACCTTGTGGTTCACAGTCAAGTGATTATCCTAGACCACCAAGATCCCACATGTATATGAGGCCATTAAAAATACCATAGCTTGGGTCAGTCCCACCTTAGTTCTAAAACTGCTATTTTTGCTCTACAACACTTTAAAGAGGTCTTTTTGTACCAAATTTGCCTAATGACATACATCATTTGATCGCTTAACTGCTGCTTCCATGTGTGTTGATTGTGGATCCACACAAAATGATGTCTTTGACAACTTCAGTCTTTTCTCCATTTATCATGGTGCTATTTATTGGTCCAGTAGTGAGGATTTTTGTTTTCTTTACAGTGTGGTGCAATTCATACTGAAGGCTGTAGTCTTTGATCTGGATCAGTAAGTATGTTAAGTCTCTTTGCTTCCAGCAAGCAAGGTTGGAATACCATCTGCATATTGCTGCTTCTTCATGAGTCTTCCTCCGATCCTGATGCCATGTTCTTCTTCATATAATCCAGCTTCTGGGAATATTTCCTCAGTATACAGATTGAATAAATATGGTGAAAATATATAATCCTGGTGCACACATTTCCTGATTTTAAATGATTCTGTATCCCCTTATTCTGTTTGAATGACTGCCTCTTGGTCTATGTACAGATTCTTCATGCGCACAATTAAATGTTCTGGAACACTTGTTTTTCACAATGTTTTCCATTGTTTGTCATGGTCCATACAGTTGAAAATCTATATAATCAATAAAGTCTAAGTAAACATCTTTCTGGTATTCTCTGCTTTCACCCAAGATCCATCTGACATCAACAATGATATCTCAAGTTCCATATCCTCTTTTTAAATTTATTTCTTCTTTTTTATTAAGTTTTTATTGTGAATTGAGTGATAGTTTACATGGAAGATTCCCAACTTTACATTCATCCTATCATATTTTGTTTCTTTGCAATGACTGAAGTCCCCTCCATGCATCATCATTCAACAGCATTTACTTCCATTCCCTCTGGTCTTTTTTTGTTTTTGGATGTACACTGAAGCATTCAGGAATATATAACCATTCAAACAACCAAAGGACATACTCTGTAAGTCTGCCCTCCTGCCAGCACACAGCTCCTCTCCCTCTCTGGGTCTAGAGTCCCCAGCTGCTCCATCCCCCCACGTCATCATCTCTGCCTCCGTCTCTGGCATTACTGCTTCTCTGGATAGGGTCCTGCACTCTGCTCTTCTCCCTTGATGGTCCCAGGGTTCTCCACTCCTGGATTGCAAGATCAACCATTCCCCTCCTTTTGTTACAAAACATCTACCATTACCTTTGTAACAATCGCAATCAGTCCTGATAACAATTATTCAATATTGAGCCACAAGAGTCTTATCCCATTTCCTTTCACCAGTCCCATATAGACAGGTTGGAAACCATTCAGTGGAGATTCTATCTTTCGCTGTATTCTCTGAAACTAAGCTCTCTCTTGAAAACTTGTAAGCCAGTCACTTTGAGCCTTTATATCCACCACCCATTTTGGATAGCCAATGTCTAAGTTGCCCATCCCTGTCAAACCTGTGTACCGAGGAGGTAGGAATGATCCTTACTGTAAAGATTCATTCCCTCTTTTAAGCTACTATATCCATAAATACAGGTCAACTTTATCAAATTGTAGTGGATTGTACTTTTTTTCCCCTTTTCTTTCTTCCTCTAGTTGAGTTCTGATCATCCAGCCATTGAAGCTAGGTCAAATGGGTACTATCTACAAGTATGCACGTTCTTGTGCATCTCCCTTCACTTCATATTAGCTGAATGCTCCACTCTCCGCTCTAGTCCTCTGTGGCTATGTCCCTGTCCATGGTCTCAGGAGTCCCAGGTTTCGCTATACTGCTGTCCAACCAGGTCTCAATTCAGGTTGACAGATGTCTATTAAACGTGGTCAGACTTAGCTGACAGCTTCATTGCTGTTTTTCTCCCACTTCCCCTTATCAGTAGACCAATGTGGTCACCAGCAAGATTACATGCCTGCTCATGTAGTCCCTTTGAGTTTCAGTCTTGGAAGGGGGTTTCCCCTGAGGGGACTTGATTGGTTGCCTTGATGGCTCCATGGTGAAAAACTGCTTGTTTTTATAGTAGTCAATCAGACTGCCATTATTGTTTTTTATTTTTCCTGCTGGTCTTTCTTTCAAGAAGAATCTTCTGTTCCTCTAGCTGCTGC
>NW_006408994.1:449488-451116 GCF_000296735.1 Chrysochloris asiatica | reverse complement strand
CGCTATGGGTCGGAACCGACTCGACGGCACTTAGCAACAACAACATGGAACAAAATGTATCCTACTTCCTCCATTTTTTCCTATTTATGTTCTATCCTTTCTCAACTTTGTCCTTAGGTAAATTCTGACCTTTTGATCTTGAATGACCATTCCATGGTGAACACACCTTACTGGTGTTGTTAGTGTTGTTGTGTTGTCCACCTGTATAGAAATCTTCTGCTTGGCTGAAAATTGGGTCATGAAGTAGTCTGCATTACTCAAATCCTTTTTTGACCAGTAAATCCAGTTTGTTTGTTTTTTTAATTTTGCATTTTGTTCCACATTTCCCCCCACTCTATTTGAGATCTTTTAATATGATCCCTTTCAGACCAGTTGGAAATAGTAACCGGGCACCATCTAGTTCTGATCTCAGAGTTGTGGTGACTCATGTTCATCTGCTCCATTGGTCCATTGGGCTTGTTATTTCCAAGCATCTTCAATTTTCAGCATTCTTCTTTCCTCAGCACATGGCCATTAGTTGCACCTTACATGGCCACTCATGAGCTTTAAAGATCCAAGTTGCTACTCATCAAAGTAGGATGTAGAACACTATCTTGGTGGACTGTGTTATTCCAATTAAACATGGTGTTCCCTAAGACTATGGCTTTGAGCCCCCAGGCCTAGAAACTCATTACCTTAAGATGTTTGATTCTATCTAAGGATTTTTCATCATTTTGCCCTTGTATGCTCTATCACTTTAAGGTCAGTTTGAACCACAGAGTTGGCAGTTCAAAATCACCAGCTGCTTCTCAGAAACCCTGTACAGGGTTGCTATGAGTTGGAACCAACTCCAAGGCACTTCACAACAACATGCTCCACCACATTCATAGATGTGTTTGCAGCAAAGGTAAAAACATTTGTACAAATACCATCTTTCAAAACTTTATATATTTGTGTGTATAGTCCCACTCTTCTTCCCATACCCATTTAACCTGTGCATATTTTTGGTGCAATTTCATAACTCTTTTAAGTCTTCAGTCATTAGTGTCTCATGCATTAAATCTGTTCTTGAGATGATCTCTAATTCAGGTGGAATATATTCAAGGTCAGATTTTCGTTCTCATGGCATTGTTTTCATTTTTTTCAGCTTCAACTTGAACTTGCATATGAACAAATGAAGGTCTGCTTCACAGTCTGTCCTTGGACTTATTTTGGCTGATGATATTGAGCTTTTCTACTGTCTCTTCCTACAGATTTAGTCAATTAGATTCCTATGTATTCCATGTGGTGAGGTCCATGAGTATAGTCACCTTTTATGTTGTTTATAAAAGGTATTTGGAATGAATAAGTCTTTGGTCTTGCAAAATTCTATCATGTGATCTCCAGCATTGTTTCTATCACCAAGGCCATATTTTCCAACTTCTGATCCCTCCTCTTTGTTTCCAACCTTCACATTCCAGGCTTCAGTTCCATGCTTGATCTATTTTAGACTGAAGTAGTTGGTTGTTGTTAGGTGCCATCAAGTCAGTACTGACTCATAGAGACCTTATGCACAGCAAACGAAACACTGCCTGAGCCTGGGCCAACCTCACAATCGTTGCCATGCATGAGCCCATTGATGCTGCCACTTTGCCAATCCATCTCAATGG
>NW_006408994.1:447916-448538 GCF_000296735.1 Chrysochloris asiatica | reverse complement strand
TCATGATCCACACAATCGAAATCCTTTGCATAGTCAATAAAGCACAGTAAACATCTTTCTGATATACTCTGCTTTCAGCCAAGATCCATTGGACATCAGCAATGACATCCCTCATTCCATGGCCTCTTCTGAATCCAGCTTGAACCTCTGGAAGTTTTCTTTTAATGTATGCTTGTAGACACTTCTGTATTACTCTTAATAAAACTTTACTTGGATGGGATATCAAAGAGATTGTCCAATGATTTCCTCATTCCGTTGGGTCCCTTCTCTTTGGAATGGGCACAGATACAGATCTCTTCCAGTCAGTCAGCCAGATAGTTGTCTTTCAAATTTTTTGGCATAGATGAGTGAGTGCCTCCTGTGACGCCTCACTTTCTTGAAAAATTTCAGATTTTATTCCTTCAATTCCTGGTTCCTTGTTCTTTGCCAATTCCTTCAATGCACCTTGGACTTCCTCCTTCAGTATCATTGGCTCTTGATCATATGCAGTGACTCTGTATATTTCTTCCATCTTCTTTTGATGCTTTCTGCATCATTCAATAATTTACCCAGAGAATCCTTCAATAATGAATATCGAGCCATGAATTTTTTATTCAGTATCCCCAGCTTGAGAAATGCTGAG
>NW_006408994.1:446046-447730 GCF_000296735.1 Chrysochloris asiatica | reverse complement strand
CTTTTCCTTCTTTCTTGTCTTCTTAATGACTTTTTGCTTTCTTCCTGTATGATGATCTTGATGTTATCCCACAACTCTTCTGGTATTTGGTGTTTAATGTATCAAATCTGTTCTTCAGAAGATCTCATAATTCAGGTGGGATATATTCAAGGTCGTATTTTGGTTCTCATGGACTTTTTCTTTTTTTTTCAGCTTCAGTTTGAATTTGCATATGAGCAATTGAAGGTCTGTTCCACAATCTGCCTCTGGCCTTGTTTTCACTGATGACATGGAGCTTTTTCATCATCTCTTTCTGAAGATGTAGTCAATTTGATTTCTATGTATTCCATCTGACGAAGTCCATGTGTATAGTTGTCTCTTTTGTTGTCTAAAGAAAGTATTTGAAATGAACAAATCACTGATTTTGCAGTATTGTATCATGTGATCTCCAGCATCATTTCTATCACAAGGCCATATTTTCCAACTACTGATCTTTCCTCTTTGCTCCCTACCTTTGCATTCCATTCATCACTAATGATCAATACATCTTGATTGCATGTTTGATCAATTTCAGATTGAAGAAGTTGGTCGAATTCTTCTATTTCATCCTCACTGGCTTTAGTGGTTGGTGCCTAAATTTAAAAAATAGTGATATTAACTGATCTTCCCTGTAGGTACATAGATATTATCCTAACACTGACAGTGTTGTACTTCATGTCTAATCTCAATATGTTCTTTTTGTCAATAATGCAACACCGTTCCTCTTCAATTTGTCATTCCCACCCTAGTAAACCATGTGGTTGTCAGATTCAAAATGGCCAATGCCAGTCCATTTCAGTTCACTAATTTCTAAGTGATGTTTATGAGTTCCATTTCACTCTTGACAATTTCTAATTTTTCTAGATTCATACTTCGTGCATTCCATGTTCTGATTATTAATGGATGTTTACAGCTGTTTCTCTTCATTTTGAGTTGTGCCCCACCAGAAAATGAAGTTCCCAAGGGCTTTACTACCACAGGCTTTACCCCATTCCCATCATCATGGTCAACTCTACTTTGAGGAGGTAGCTCTTTCCCAGTCACATTTTGAGTGCCTTCCAACCTGAGGCGCACTGTCACTATATGTGACAGTGTTTCTCTGCTGTTCATAAGGTTTTCAGTGACTAAATATTCAGAAGTAGTTCGTCACTCCTTCTTCCTGTCTTTGTCTGGAAGCTCCTCTGAAACCTGTTTACCATGGTTGAGTCTACTTTTGTTTAAAATACTGGTGGCATAGCTTCCAGAATCACAAAAACTCACAAGCCACTACAGTACAACAAACTGACAGATGTGTGGTGGGAAGTACTTGGTAGAATTCTTTAATTTCATCATCACTGGCTTTAGTGTTTTTTGCATAAATTTGAACAGTCGTGGTATTAACTGGTCTTCAGTATAGGTTTATCACAGATGACATTGTACTTCAAAACAGATCTTAATATGTTCTTTCTGATGATGAATGTGACACCATTCATCTTGGATTTGTCTTTCCCTGCATGTTGTTGTCAGGTGCCATGGAGTCGGAACCGACTCATAGCGACCCCATGCACAGCAGAACGAAACAATGTCCGATCCTGGGCCAACCTCACTACCGCCGCTACACTTGACGCCATCCATGATGTCACCTGGCTGATCCATCTCATTGGGGGTCTTCCTCTTTTTCTCTGAC
>NW_006408994.1:438500-443701 GCF_000296735.1 Chrysochloris asiatica | reverse complement strand
AACTGGGCTTCCCTGTAGGCACATGGACATTATCCTATCACTTATAGCATTGTACCTCATGACTGATCTGGATATGTTCTTTTTGACAATGAGTGCAACACCATTCCTCTTCAATTTGTCATTTCCTGCATCGTAAACTATGTGGTTGTCAGATTCAAAATGGCCAATACCAGTCCATTTCAGCTCACTGATGCCTAAGATATCGATGTTGATGTGTTCCATTTTATTTTTGAAAAGTTCCAATTTTCCCAGATTCATACTTCGTACATTCCATGTTCCAATTTTTAATGGATGTTTACAGCTGTTTCTCTTCGTTTTGATTTGTGGTCCATTAGCAAATGAAGGTTCTGTGAGCTTTTCTCTACTTGGAGGAGGCATTTTTTTCCCCCTAGTCGCATTCTGAGTGCCTTCCCACTTTCCGGTCCTTTATCTGACAATGTTTCTCTGCTATTAATAGAGTTTTCAGTGACTAGCGATTCAGAAGTAGTTTGTCACTCTTTCTTCCTAGTCTGTCTTTATTTGAAAGCTCATCTGAAACCTGTCCACCATGGGTGACCCTGCTGGTTATTTAAAATAGCCAGCAATTCATAGCCCTCAAAATCACAGCAATTCAAAGCACCACAGCACGACAGAGGAGTGGCGGTTGCGTGGTTGCTGTTAAATAGGAATCTCCTTGTGCTAGTGCCCTTAAGTCTGGCTCAAAGGCTGGATTTCTGTCCTTGGATGTCAATCAAGAGGCTGAAGTGCAGCAGGGGAGACTGGTTTGTAGTGAGACGCTATGGACTGGGCTTGTGGGTCTCTAAGTTGGTTGACCCCGCCTCTAAGCCATGATCCAAAGGTTAGTCTAGGAAGGCGCTCTCATGTCCAGGGTAAGCAGGACAGCCTGGCCTGCTCCTGCAGTCTCTTCCCGCTAGGTAGCGTCTCCCCTTTGCCCTGGTCTCCAGACACCACTCATCCTGCCGCTCCGTGGTCTGGGTTTCATTTAACACCTCCACCAGGTCTGTGCAGTTGTCGCACATCGTTTAACTGCCGCCCTCCATAGTAAACCATAAATCTAGGAATCAAGATAACCAATAGAAGTTCGTTTCAGCTCAGGATCTTTACGGATTCCATTTCATTTTGAGAAGTTTCAGTTTTCCTGTTTCCATACTTGCTATATTCCATGAACCAATTATAAATGGATATTTGCAACTGTTTTTCCTTATTTTGAGTTGAGCCCGATCAAGAAATGAAGGTCCTGAAAGTTTTGCTCCATTCATGCCACTGATTACTCTACTTTGAGGAGGCAGTTCTTGCCCAGTCATAGTTTGAATGACTTACAACAAAAGAAGTTCACTTCTGGTGGTATGTTTGACAATGTTTTACTGCTATTCATAACATTTTCTTCTGGCACTATATGTAAAAGTGTTCAGCTGCTATGGATAAGGTTTTCAGTGACTAAATATTCAGAATTAATCTGCCTTTCTTTCTTCTTAGTCTGTCTTGAAGCTCAATTGAAACCTTTCTACCATGGGTAACCTTGCTGGTATATAAAACACTGGTGGTAATGCCTCCAGCATCACAGCAACATGTATAGTACCACAGTATGACAAGCTGATTAATGAGTTGCGATTGTTATATACCATCTAGTCTGTCTGACTCATTATGACTCATGTACAACAGAATGAAATGCTCCCTAGACTGGGACCGTTCTCACAGTTATTGCTATATCTCAGGTCATTTTTGTAGACATTGTATCAATCCATATTCTTGAGGCTCTTCATCTGTTTTCACTGACCCACTTCTTTACCTAGCATGGTATCCTTCTCCAGAGACTGGTTGCTCCTGATTACATGCCCAGTGTATTTGAGATGAAGTATCATCACCCTTACTTCTAAGGAACATTCTAGTTGTACTTTTTCTAAGACAGATTTGAGAAGAACAATAATGTAGTGAGAAATTCATTAGAATGACCCAAGAACACATTTGAACAGGCAGAAGAAAGATTTAGTGAATTTGAAGATAATTCAATAGAGATGATCCAATCTGATGAACAGAAAGACAACTCAATGAAAAATAAACAGAACTAGAGAAATTAATAACAGAAGGAATTCTATAAAATTCACACATATTTGGATATTTTGAATTATTAAGAGCTCTGGTAGCGTACTGGTTATGAGTCAAGCTGATAACCTCAAGGTCATCAGTTCAAAACTACCAGTCTTTCCATAGGAGAACGATGAGGCTTTCCGCTCCTGTAAAGATTTGCCACCTCTGTAACCCTTGGCAAGTTTTCTATGAGTTGGAATCAACACAGTCCTCATAATCTAGATAAAAACCACAAGCTAAACTAGAAAATACATTGAGGAAAATTAAACCAAAATATAACAAATCAAAACTTAAGGGATATGGTTAAAATCAACCCTCCCGTGGACATTTACAGCTGTAATTGTCTATGTTCAAAATAAGAAAGACTTGAAATGAAAAACTTGATCTTATATCTTAATAAATTAGAAAATGAAGTGCAAACTACACCCAGACATAGCAGAAATAAATAATGAAGATCACAATGTTGCTGTTGTTAAGTGCTATTAAGTTGGTTCCAACCCATAACAACCCTGCATAGGGTTTCCAAGGAGCAACCTTGTCATTTTAGAAACAAATAAAATAGAGAACAGAAAAATAGAAATGATAAAAGAGGAAAAAATCAGATTCTTAGAAAATCATTTAAAAATGAAATATCTTTAGATAAATTAAAAAAGAGAGCAGACTCAAATTGCTAAGATGAGGTATAGAAAAGAAAACATTACAACAGCCCTATAGAAATAAAGATTATAAGGAATATTACAAATAAGAAGTCCTGGTGTGGCACTGTAGGATAAGCAGTGAACCGAAAGGCCAATTTGGACTGCAAAGTCGGCAGCTTAAACTCACTACTCAGAAATGCTATACAGGGTTGTTATGAGTCTGAACTATCTTGAAAGCACTTAACAACAACATAGATAATAGTATGCAAACAAATTAAATAACCTACCCGAAATGCAAATATTTCTAGAAACACACGAACTATCACAACTGACTTAGTGAGAAATAGAAAATTTGAATAGATCCATATCAAGTAAAGAGATTGGATAGTGATAAAAAGAAAAGAATAGATGTTATGAAGATGTTGAGAAATTTGAGCCCCTCATACATTGCTGATATGAGTGTAAAATGGTGCAGCCACAGGGGCAAATAGTTTAGCAGTTCCTCAAAAAGTTAAATATAGAATTACTATGATTTCCAGTGATTTCGCTCCTGGGTATAGTACCAAGAGAATTCAAAACTTATGTTCAAATAAAAATTTGTATACTAATGTTCATGGTAGAATTATTCATAATAGCTAAAAGATAGAAACAACTCAAGTATCCATAAACTGAGATATTAACCAAAATGTGATATATCCATGAAGTGGAATATTACTCCATTATGAAAGAAATGAAGAAGTGATATTTACTACAATGTGGATGAATATTGAAAACATGCTAAATGAAAAACTAACACAACAAAAACAAATCCAAAATAGATACCAAAAGCCCAAAGTATTATTTTATGATTCCATTTATGTGAAATGTCCAGAATAGGTAAATCTATAGAGATAAAAAGTAGACCAGAAGATTAGGGAACGGGAGAACTGGGAATAATCACATGCATATATACTTTACATTCATTTTTTTACTTCTGAGACCCACTTTGGGAAGATATTTGTAGGTAGTTTAATGTCAAACTAAAGAGCTCTGGTAGCATAGTGGTTACGAGGTGAGCTGCTAATCTCATAGTCAGCAGTTTGAAACTACCAGCAGTTCCCCTGGAAAAAGATGAGGCTGTCTGCTCCTGTAAAGATTTACAGCCTCAGAAACACTACACAGGATCCCTGTGAGTTGGAACTGACTCAACAGCACATAACCAACCAACTGACCAATGTCAAACAACTTTCAGTTTCATGTAGTTGGTTTCTGACAACCACTTTGTTTAGTACATTCACTTTGTTGTGAACTTTGTTGTTGTTGTTGTTGTTAAGTGCCATCGAGTCGGGTCCGACCCATATCGACCCTGTACAGGGTTTCCGAGGGTTTAAATCCTTACGGGAGTAGAAAGCCTCATCTTTCTCCCGCGGAGCGGCTGGTAGTTTCGAACTGCTGACCTTAAGGTTCGCAGCCCGATTCGTAACCACTACGCTACCAGAGCTCCTTATTATATAAATTATATATCAATTAAAAAATGCTGAGAAAAGTTAGAATAATGCAGCATGTATTAGATGGTCAATACAGCTTGATTACCTATTACAAAGACCTCAGTAGTAGAGCCCCTAATAGCTAACCAATTAATCCACTTTGCATAGAATTACTGTTTCCTTCAACAGGGGACTTTCAGTATTCAAATCAGGACAGTTCAAGCACTGTAAACATTCAATAATATATGGAACATGGAACGTGTGAAGTATGAATCTAGAATAATTGGAAGTTATAAAAAATGCAGTGGAACACAGAAATATCAATATCCTAGACATTAGTGAGCTGAAATGGATGGGTATTGGCCATTTTGAATCTGACACGCATATGGTTTACTATGCCAGGAGTGACAAATTGAGGAGGAAGAGCATCACATTCATTGTCAAAAAAACATCATATTCATTGTCAAAAAGAACATGACAAGGGACTTCCGGTGGCGGCACTCCCCTGACCAGTGTGACAGGTACGTGAGCTCGGGAGAAATACAGGACAGGGTCACAATAGTGGCCCCAGCCTGGTAGACAGACAGCTTTTGGGCAAACATAAAACATTAGGCGGCAACTCTATGAACTTGTTTTTTAAAAGAACTAACAACTGACAAGTTACGAGCATTTTTAACCCCCACCCCCCTGCTCCCGGCTCTTACCGGGCAGAGGGCGCCGCCCACTGCGGAACCTAACAGGCCCTGAGCAGACACTCTCAGAAGGAGCACACTTGCAGAGAACCAGTGAGCTCTCAGGAACCAACATAGTCCATCCCAGGGGGGTCCTCATTAGGAAAACGATCAATGTTATCCACCATATAAACAAGAAAAAAGAAAAAAAACCACATGATCATACCGATTGATGCAGAAAAGGCATTTGACAAAATCCAACATCCATTCCTGATCAAAACACTCAGCAAAATAGGAATTGAAGGAAAATTCCTCAACATAATAAAGAGCTTATATAA
>NW_006408994.1:407345-435279 GCF_000296735.1 Chrysochloris asiatica | reverse complement strand
GTTAACTGATGGTATGTGGAGGGAATTATAATCAATGTAATGAAACAAGGCATATGAATGTTTGAATGTGAAACAGATGATGTGCCCTGAAAACTTTCACTCAATCCACAATAAAAACCTTAAAAAAAAGAACATGACAAGACCTGTCTATATGCCTAAAATACCACAATACCAGTTAATACCACTGTTATTTAAATTTATGCACTAAAAGTCAGTGATGATGAAATTGAACAATTCTACCAACTTCTTCAGTCTGAAATGGATCAAACATGCAATCAAGATATATTGATAATTACTGGTGATTGGAATGCAAAGGTTGGAAACAAAGAGGAAGGATCAGTAGTTGGAAATTATGATGGAGATTTCATGATAAAATTTTGTAAGACCAATGACTTCTTCATTACAAATACTTTTTAAAAACAACATAAGAGACATGGACCTCAAATACAAATACTTTTTTAAAACAACATATACACATGGACCTCACCAGATGAAATACACAGAAATCAAATTGACTACTTCTGTGGCAATACAAGGTGATAAAGCTTCATATCATGTGTCAAAAACAAGGTCAGGGCCAGACCGTGGAACAGATCATCATTTGCTCATATACATGCAAGTTCAGGCTGAAGCTGAACAAAATTAAAACAAGTACACAGAGCCAACATATGACCTTGAGAGATCATCTGAAGAACAGGTTTAATGCATTAGACACTAAAGACTGAAGACCAGATGAGTTGTGGGATGATATCAAGAACATCATACAGGAAGAAAGCAAAAGATCATTAAGACAATTAAGAAGAAAAAGACTAAAATGGATGGCAGAAGAGACTTTGAAACTTGCTCTCCAGTGTAGACATGCCAAGGCAAATGGAAGAAATGAGAAGGTAAAAGAGCTGAATCGAATACTTCAAAAGGAAGCTTGAGAAGACAAAGTCAAATATTATAATGAAATGTGCAAGGAGTTACAAATCCAAGGGGAAGAACATGCTAATCATTCCTCAAGCTGAGGAAGTGAAGAAAAAATTCAAGCCTCTACTTGAAATATTGAAGGATTCTATGGGCAAAATGTTATTTTTATCTTCTCCTTCTTTTCTCTTTAGTTATATTTGCCAATGGTTTGTCAATTTTATTAATTCTAAATGGAAAACCAAATTTAGACAACACTGGTTGATTCTTTCTATTATTATTATTATTTTTTGTTTTCTTATTCATTTTTTCTGCTTTAATCTTTGTTTCTTTTCTTCTGTTGGCTGTATATTTACTTTACTGTTCTTTCCCCAATTGTTGCATATGCTGCAGTAATGTGTTAATTTTAGCTCTTCCTTCTTTTGGGATGTGTGCCTTTATTGATATAAAATGTCCTCTAAGTATGGCTTTTTCTGTCTCTCAAAGGTTTTGGCATGTTGTGTTTTCATTCTCATTTGATTCAAGGAATTTGTTTTTAATTTCATTTTTAATTTATTCTGTTACCCAGTAGCTTTTAATCAAGGTGTGATTCATTTTCTATTTGATTTTTTCCCCTTGATCTTTCTACTTTGAATTTCTAATTTTTAACTTTGTGATCTGAAAAATGCTTTGTAGTATTTCACTATTTTAAAATTTATTAAAGGCTTGCTTTGTGGCTTACCATGTGCTCTATTCAAGATAATGTTCCATGTGTGCTGAAAAATAATGCATATTGTGCTGTTATTGGGTTGAGTGTTCTGTATAAGTTTATGAGGTCAAGTTGGTTGATTGTGTTTTTTAGTTCCTCTCTGTATTTGTTGAGTTTCTTTCTTGTTGTTCTGTCTTTCACCAAAAGTTATGTATTACAGGGTTGCTATGAGTCAGAACAGACTCAACGCACTTAACAACAACATCAACAACTATTATTCTGGAATTGTCTATTTCTCTTTCTAATGATATTAAAGTTTGATTTGTGTAAATTGAGTTTCTTTTATTAGGAGAATAGATATTTATTAAGATTATGTCCTCGTGTTCATTTGATCCTTGTACAGTAATGTCCTTTTTTTTTTCTTATGTTAGAATTTTGCCTTAAATTAATTTTACGAGAAATTAATATTACAACTCCTGCTCAGTTTTTATTTATATTTGCTTGATACATTTTTCTGATGCTGTCATTTTTAATCTATTTCTGTTTCTGTGTGTAATGTGTGCCTCTTGTAAACAACATAGTGAAGCGTCCTGTATCTGCATCCATTCTGTTACGCTTTGTCTCTTGCTGGTACTTTTTTTTTTTCAAACTTTTTATTTTGAAATGAGAGAGGAAGGGGTACAGACCCGTCATCAGTTTTACATTCAATAAACCATACACTTTCTTTCATTACATGAGTGCAATCCCTTTCATGTACCAGCAGTTAACAGCATGTACCTCTGTTCACTTTAACTATTATATTCCTGTATCCCGCTACTTTCATCTTTTCTCTGCTAACTTCCCTCTTGTTGTATATTGCCTGCCCTGTCACCCATGTTAACATGTGTTGACTCTCTAGCCCATGAATAACTTCCCTACCTGCACCCCCACTCCTGTAATTATTATAGTTTCTTTTATCAAGAAATTTTAAACTTTTTACAACATTGGTCTCATACAATGTTTTTCCTTTTGTGATTGACTAATTTCACTCAGCATAATGTCCTCCAGGTTCAACCATGTTGTGAAGTGTCTCACAGATTCATCAATATTCTTTAACATTTTGTAGTATTCCATTTTTCTAAGGTACCAAAGTTTGTTTAAACATTTTTCTGTTTGGGCATTTAGGCTGTATCCATCTTTTTGGTATGTCTCTTGTAGGACAGCATATTGAAGGATCCTGTTGTTGTATCCATTCTGCTTTTTATGTTTCTTTAGTCCATCTACATTCAGTGTAATTATCAATAGGTGTGAATTGATTGCTGTCTTTTGTGTGTGTGTGTGTGCATGTGTGGTGTTGCTGGATTCTTTGTTCTACATAATTTTCTGTTTAGTTAATTTTGCTTGTGGGTTTTCTTGTTGTTTTCATTTTTTGTTGTGTTAATGTTTACTAAATCTTTCTGCTTTTCCTTTTTTAAAATTCTGATGTCCAGATGTATTATTTTCCCTTGAGGTTACCCTGTAATTTATTAATTCCTTTTCCTGCTTAAAACAGTCTGTTTTATCTTGAAATATACTTGACATAATTTGGAAGTTCTGTATCTTCACTATTGCCTCTTTTTGAAAATACTGATACTCTGAACTTCAAAAGAAAGAGAGGTGCCTTTATATCCCCTCAGTTTTTTTAGCTGAAGTCTAAGTTGCCCATTCCTATCAACCCAGTGTGCTGAGGAGGCTTTATCCTTGATAAGGAGACTCCTTCCCTCTTTGGTTGGAATCAAGTGTCCAGTTGATCAGGTTGTAGCAATTTATACTTGCTTCCTATATCATACTTCCATCATACAAGATGGCTGAGCCAAGTCTAACCAGTCTTTCACCAGTCAATTACCCTCCTCTTGCTGTCCTTGCTCCTCCTCTCCTCTCATCTTGCTGGCACATTTTTCATTGATGTTCAGAGTAATTATTGATAAGTATGAAGAGGCCATGGAATGAGGGATATCATTGCTGATGTCCAATGGATCTCGGCTGAAAACAGAGAATATCAGAAGATGTTTACCTGTGCTTTACTGACTATGAAAAGGATTTTAATTGTGTGGATCATGACATACTATGGACAATATTGCGAAGTATGAGTATTCCAGAACACCTAATTGTGCTCATGAGGAATCTATACCTGGACCAAGAGACAGTTGTTCAAACAGAACATGGGAACACTGAATGCTTTAAAATTAAAAAGGTGTGCGACAAGGTTGTATTCTTTCACCATATTTATTCAACCTGTATGCTGAGCAAATAATCTGAAAAGCTGTGTTCTATGAAGAAAAACGTGGCATCAGGATTGGAGGAAGACTCATTAACAACCTGTGATATGCAGATGATACAACCTTGCTTGCTGAAAGTGAAGAGGACTTAAAACATTTACTGATGAAGATCAAAGAGCACAGCCTTCGGTATGGATTGCATCTCAATGTCAAGAAAACAAAAATCCTTACCACTGGACCAATAAACAACATTCTTATCAATGGAGAAAAGATTGACGTTGTCAAGGACTTTATTCTTCTTGGATCAACTATCAACACTCACAGAAGCAGCAGCCAAGAGATCAGATGACATATTGCATTAGGCAAATCTGCTGCACAGGAACTTTTTAAAGTGTTGAAGAGCTAAGATGTCAGCTTGAGGACTAAGGTGCACCTAACTCAAGCCATGATATTTTCAATGACCTCATATGGATGCGAAAGCTGGACAGTGAATAAGGAAAATCGTAGAAGAATTGATGCCTTTGAATTATGGTGTTGCAGGAGAATACTAAAAGTGCCATTGGCTGCCAAAAGAACCTATAGATCTGTTTTGGAAGAAGTGCAGCCAGTATACTCCTTAGAGGCCAAGATGGCCAAACTTCCTCTCTCATACTTTGGACATATTGTCAGGAGGGAACAGTCGCCAGAGAAGGATATCATGCTTGGTAAGATGGAGGGTCGGAAAAAAAAAGGAAGACCTCCAATGAGATGGATCGGCCAGGTGGCATCATTGATGGACTCAAGTGTGGCAGTGGTAGTGAGGTTGGCCCAAGATCTGGCATTGTTTCGTTCTGCTGTGCATGGGGTCGCTATGAGTCGGTTCTGACTCGATGGCACCTAACAACAACAACAACAAATCTTCATGGTTTCTCTTTTTATTTATTTAATGTTGCTGTTGTTAAGTGCCATCAAGTTGGTTCTAATTCACAGTGACCCTGTGTAGGGTTTCTGAGGTGCAGCTGATGAGTTTAAACCACTGATCTTGCAGTTCAAATGGATCTTGCGGTCCAGAGCTTATCTTACAGCTCCATACCACATGGATTAATTTTATTTGAGGTTACCCTGAAATTTATTACATTTCCCCCAGTTTAGAAAAGGTTGGATTATCTTGAAATCTGCTGGACTTCCTCACTATTTGGAAGTTCAGTTACTATATCTCCACCCTCTTGCCTTTTTTTCATAGTTGTCTTCATTATACATTGATATCTCTGGTTTTCTATTTTCCATCTTGTAGGTTTGTTTGGCTTTCTGGTGTGGCACTACTGGATAATGTGCTGGACTACAAGGTCAGTTTGAGCTGCAAGGTTGCCAGTTCAAACCCACCAGCTGCTCCTTGGAAACCCTATACAGAGTCAGTATGGATTGGAACTGACTTGATGGCACTTAACAATAACATGTTTGTTTTACTTTGGATATTTCTATATCTGAATTGAATTCTAGGTGGTGTTGCTGTATATATATACCTCAGGCTGTTGTCCGCTGTTGTGGTTCTCAGTCCAAAGATCTCTCTTTAGTATATTTTTGTAAAGTCTGTGTGGCTATTACAAATTTCTTCAATTTCTACTTACCTGGAAAATTTCTGATTTTGCTGTCATATTTGAGGGACAGTTTTGCTGGGTATATGATTATTGATTGGCAACTTTTTTATTCAGAATTTTGTATATGTCTTCCCATTGCCTTCTTGCCTGCATGATTTCTGCTAAGATGTCAGGGCTTAATCTTATTGGTTCTGCTTTGTAGGTAACCTTTAGTTTTTCCTGAGCTTCTGTCAAGATTTTTTCTTTATCTTTAATCTTAGAAAGTTTGAATAGTTATGTCTTGGTGATTTTCTTTTGGGGTCTATCCAGTTTAGGGTTTGTTCCATTTCTTGAATGCTTATATTCTCATCTTTCATGATTTTAGGGAAGTTTTATCCCAACATCTCTTTGACAATGTTTTTGGTGCTTTTCTTAGTCTCTTCATGTTCTGTAATTTTGATCATCCATAGTTGCTCCTGTTTCTGTTGTCCCACATGCATCTTAGGCTTTTTAAAGATTTTTTCATTCTTTTTTATGTGCATCAAAATATTTTACCAAAAGAGTAAAAACAGAGCCCATAGACTGGGAATTTTCTTTCTTTTTTTGCAATGACATATTAAACAAGAGACTAATTTCTAAAATTTATAGAAATCTAAAACATTTAAAGATTAGTCAAATATTGTAATGATATGTACAAAGATCTGAAATTTGAAAACAAAAAGGGAAGAACATATTCAGCAGTTATCAAACTGAAATAACTGAGGGAAATTTCAAGTCTTGACTTGAAATACTGAAGGATGCTTTGGAAAATATTGAATGATGCAGAAAGCATCAAAAAAAAAAAAAAAAAAAAGAAGAAGAAGGAAGTAAAACACAGACACTGTACCAAAAAGAAATGTTCAATGCTCAACCATTTCAAGAAGTAGCATATGATCAAGAGTCAATGGTAGTGAAGGAAGAAGTCCATTGTGTACTAAGGCATTGGCAAAGAACAAGACTCTGGTAATTGATGGAATACAAATTGAAATCTTTCAACAAACTGATGCAGCATTGGGACACTCACTCATCTGTGCAAAGATATTTGGAAGACATCTACCTAGCCAACTGATTGAAAGAGATACATATTTGTGCCCATTACAAAGAGAAGTAACCCAATGGAATGTGTAAATCATCAGACAATATCATTAATATCAGATGAAAGGAAAACTTTATAATAAAGATAATTAAAAAATGACTGCAACAGTACATTGACAGGGAAATGCCAGAGCTTCAAGCCATATTCAGATGAGAATGTGGAATGAGGGATACCATTGCTGATGAATCTTGGCAGAAAGCAGAGAATACCAGAAAAATGTTTACCTGTGTTTTATTGATTATGCAAATGTTTTTGATTATGTAGATTATGACAAGCTATGGAAAAAATTGCAGAGAATGAGCATCTGGAACACTTAATTGTGCTCATGAGGAACCTGTAGATGGATCAAGAGGCAGTCATTTGAACAGAACAAGGGGACACCGAATGGTTTAAAATTAGGAAATGTGTGCATCAGTGTTGTATTCTTTCCTATACATATTCAATCTGTATGCTGAGCAAATAATCCAAGAAACTGTACTATATGAAGAAGAACATGGCATCAGGATGGGAGGAAGACTCATTAACAATCTGCTAACCTGAAGGTTGGCAGTTTGACACTACCAGCTGTTCTGCAGGTGAAAGATGAGGCTTTCTGCTCCCCTAAAGATTTATAGCCTCGGAAACCCTGTGCAGGGTCACTATGAGTTGGAACCGACTCCACAGTATTTAACAACAACAACAACATATGAAGATGATACAATCTTGGTTGCTGAATGAGAAGAAGGCTTAAAATATGTACTGATGAAAATCAAGGACCACAGCCTTTAGTATGGGTTGCATCTCAAGTAAATGAAACAAAAATCCTCATCTCTGGGCCAATAAATAACATAATCATAAGTGGAGAAAAGAGTGAAGCTGCCAAAGACTTCATTATGCTCAGCTCAACTATCAGCACTTATGGAAGCAACAGTTAGGAAATTTAATTACATATTGTATTAAGCAAAGCTGTTGCACAAGACCTCCTTAAAGTTTACAAGAGCAAAGATGTCAGTTTGAAGACTAAGGTGCACCTGACCCAAGCCATGGTATTTTCAATAGCCTCATGTGCTTGTGAAAGTTGGACAATGGATAAGGAAAACCATAGAAGAATTGATGTATTTGAGTTATGGTGTTAGGTACAAATATAAAGGTTTCCATGGATTGCCAGAACAAACAAATCTGTGTTGGAAGAAGTACAACAGGAATGCTCCTTAGAACCAAGATGACCAGACTTCTGATCTGTTGTACCATGGACATAGTGTCAGGAGTGACTACTCCTTGGAGAAGGACATCATGCTTCATAAATTGGAGGGACAGTGAAAAAGAAGTAGACAAGATGGAATGGTGTAGTGACAGAAACAGTGGACTCAAGTGTAGCAACAATTGTAAGGATGGTACAGGACTGGACAATATTTTGTTTGTCAGCACCTAAGGTCAGTGGTTCAAGCTCACCAGCTGCTCCTTGGAAACCCTTACAGGGTCGCTACGGGTCAGAATTGACTCAACAGCACACAACAACAACAACAACAAAACAACATTCCTACAAGAAAAAATGCAAATAACCTAATTAAAAAATGGGCAGAGGACATGAAAAAATACCTCACTGAAGAAGATGTTTAGTTGGCCAACGAGTGTATGATGAAATGTTCTCAATCATTAGCCATTGTTGTTGTTGTTGAGTGGGGTCTGACTCATAGTAACCCTGCATAGCGTTTCTGAGGCTTTTAATCTTAGGGAGCAGAAAGCCTCATCTTCTGCCACAGAGCGACTAGCAGTCTTGAACTGTGGACCTTGTGATTTCTAGCCAGTGCTTATAGTATGTAGCCTTTGTTGTTGTTGTTAAGTGCCACTGAGTTAGTTCCTACTCATAGCAACCCTGTATAAGGCTTCCAAGGAGTGGATAGTGGGTTTGAATCACTGACCTTATGGTTAGAAGTCCAGTACTGATCCTACAGCACAACACCAATATTCTTTGTTGTTGTGAAGTGCTGTCGAGTCAATTCTGACCCATAGCGACCCAGGATAGGGTTTCCGAGGAGCAGCTGGTGATGCAAATTGAAACAATAATGAGACATCATCTCACCCCAGCATTAATAGCAAAGTTTAAAAAAACATTAATCAACAATTTCCAAAGAGGGCTTAGAGAGACTACGACCTTACTACATTGCTGGTAGGACTGTAAAATGCTATAATCACTGTGGAAAATGGCATGGTACTTCCTCAAAACATTGGACATAGAAATACCATATGAGCCAGCGAGCTCTCTATTTGGTATATATCCCCAAGAAGTGATTGTCATGACATGAATGCAAATGAGATATATGCATACCGATGTTCATTGCAGCACTATTCATAATATTAAAAAGGTGGAGACGGTCTAAATGCCCACCAATAGAAGAATGGAACAACAAATTTTGGAACATACACACAATGGAATACCATGCAACACTGAAGAGTAATTATGAATCTGTCAAACATCTCATACCGTGGATGAACCTGGAGGACATAATGCTTAATAAAAGTAGTCAATCACAAAAGGACAAATATTGTATGAGATCGCTATTGTAAAAACTCAAGAAAAAGTTTTTATTCTAAAAGAAACATTCTTTGATGATCATTAGGTGTGTATGAGAAAGGAGACGAAACCACTGTCTATATGGTAGACATATGTTAACTCAGGAGAAGGGTAGGGAAATATTAGGAAAGAGGGAGGTTGGCATGAAGACAGGAGAAGACACAGAGAGGTAAGCAAGAGTTCAAGACTATAGAGGTAAACAGTGGTGTATATGCACAAACCTAGAACAAGTGTTCTTCATGCAGATACATGGATAGATACATAGACTGAATGTTTATGGGAGGGAACGAGGACTTGAAAGAGGATATTTGTACATGGGTATTTACCTTTGCTGCAAATACATCTATGGATGTGGTGGAGTATATGGGGGGAAAGGATGAAAACTTTTTAGCTATTATCAAACATCTTTAGGCAGTGAATTACTGGGCCTAGAGACTCAGGACCATAGTCTTAGGGGTCAATATGGTCAAATTACATAACATAGTCCTCAAAAACAATGTTCTACATCCCACTTTGGTGAGTAGTTACTGAGTTCTAAGGTGCAACTATTGGACTCAATGTGCAAAAGAAAGAAAAGTGATGAAAATTGAAGATGCTTGAAATCAACTAGTCCAATGGACCAATGAAACAGGTGAACATCACTCATCATGATTCTGAGACCAGAAATATTAGATGGTGCCCAGCTACTATTACCAATTGCTCTGAAAGGGATCACATTAGAAGGTCCTGGATAGAGTGGAAGAAAATGTGAAACAAAACTGAAAATTCATAAAAAATGACCAGTCTTATTGGTCTGAAAGAGACTGGAGGAACCTGAAACTATGGCCCTCACCAACCCTTCAGTTCTGGAATGGAACTCAGCTTCATTGTTCAATTTTCAGCTAAAGAGCAGATAGGCATATTGTTGTTGTTGTTAGGTGTCATTGAGTTGGTATTGACTCATAGTGACCCTATCACAATAGAATGAAACATTTCACAGTCCTGAACTAACCTCACAATTGTTGCCACACTTGAGCCCATTGATGCTGACACTTTGCCAATCCATCTTGCTGGGGGGGTGGGGGTTGCGGTCTTTCTCTTTTCCTTTGACCCTCCATCTTACCAAACATGATATCCTTCTCCAGTGACTGGTCCCTCCTGACAATATGTCCCAAATATGAGATAGGTATATGGTGGTTATGTGCCGTGGAGTCGATTCCAACTCATAGGGACCCTATACAGAGTTTCTGAGGCTGTAAATCTTTATGGGAGCAGAAGGCCTCATCTTTCTCCCACAGAACAGCTGGTAGTTTTGAACTGCTGACCCTGAGGTTAGCAGCCCAATTCATAACCACTACACTACCAGAGATCCTTATAAGATAGGAATACAGAGGTACAATAATATTAGTAAGATATGTTCACCATGGAATGGTCAATCAAAAGGGCAACATTTACCTCCGGACAAAGTAGAGAAGGAGTGGGAAGGATGGTGAAATGAAATAGGAACCATAGGTAGGAAGTGGAATAACTTTTGTCTCGTAGAGGGGATTGTAATCACTAAGGATTGTAATGCACTAAGGTGCATCAAAGTGTATGATTTGTTGAACATAAAACTGATGATCTTATCTGTAAACCTTCATTCGATTCACAATAGAAAGTTGTTGTTTTTTAAATCATAAATGTTGAAAAAAATGAAACAAATAAATTGACAAGAAAACTTTAGAACAACAGTGTTCTGTGTATCTTCCTTCTGTTGTGCATAATAGGATTGATGAGTCAGAGCCTACTCTATTGCAGCTTACAACAACCTCATATTGAAAGGAAAAAGACCCTGGATAAGCAAAGGCATTGCTACAAAATAACAGAACAGTAGGCCTCTCACTTCCTGATATAAAAACTTACTAAGCAGACACAGTAATCAAACCAATCTGTATGGATACAATGAAAGACACATAGATAAACATAACAGAATTAAGAACCTGTAAATTCACCCACCTGTGCTCAGTTATTGAGCCCTGGTGTGGTGCTGTGGGTTAATGCGCTAGACTGCAGGGTTGGTTGGAAACCCTATACAGGGTCACTATGAGTCAGAACTGACTTGATGACACTTAACAACAACAAATGTTCAGTTGAATTTCAATAAAGGTCAGGAACACATTAAATGGCAAAATAAGAGTCTCTTTAACAAACACTGTCAGCAAAACTGAAAATTTAAAGATGAATGAAACAAAAGCCATACCTCACACCATATATAAACAATAAACTCAACATACATTAAATACCTAAATGTAAAATCTAGAACTATAAGGAGTCCTGGTGTGATGCTGCAGTATAATGCGTTGGGCTTCAAAGTAGGTGGTTCAAGCCTACCAGATGCTCTTCAGAAACCCTATATGTTGCAGACCGTGTAAGACTAGTCAGAGGTTCGACGCCCTCTAGGGCTGAGTGTAACAAATGAGGCCACTGGCAGTTAATGGAAAATTGCTTTCATCTTAATATTCAGGTATATATATTAAATTAATACACTGGAGCCTTTGAAAATCCACAGATAAATGTGATATTTTCCTAAAGCCGAGACTAAAGGTTGCAAGGTTAAACCTTTCTCCAAAGGATTAACTAAAAATATCTTAGCTACTTCTCGGTTCTTTGTTCTATAAATAAAAAAACCCATCCTCCCTAATCCCTTTTCCAGGTGCAGCCCATTCACCTGGGTGTCTCCTGCAGAACTCTCACCTTCCCCCAACTGACCTCAGGGGCTATAGATATGTTAATTGGGCTTGAGAATCGATTTGCTGGCCTGGGATTTGAACCAGTGAAGTACAATGTAAAGTTACCTGAATGTCTGGAAAATTACTGATGTTAACTGTATCCTGTTTTAGTCCCTTCCAGCTTGGTGTGAAACTCCTCCCCTAAATAAAACAGAGGCCCGGGCCTCCCCAGGGGTGCATTACTGGTTGGAAGGCATGGAGTAAAGATTGTGGTGCATTACGGGTTGGAAGGCATGCAGTAAAGATTGCAGGGCAGTGAGTCGCTGCCTGCAGAGGCCATGATGCCTGTGGTCCCAAGCCTGCCCACCAGTGATGTATCCACCCTGGCTTTGGGGTGCCTCATTGTCTCCCTTCTTCTGTTTGTCTGTGTATTCTTTCGCTATCCCTATCGCCGCTGGATCTCCCCTCCTCGTGAACCAAAAACTCGTGACAACTATGTCGAGGGAACACCCCGACACCTATACAGGGTTGCTATGAGTCAACAGCACTTAACAACAACAACAAAAAAAAAACAAATTAGGATCTTCAATTAAAAATATGGACAAACTTAGATGCTCCAATTCGTGACATAAATACACTGTCAAACATAACTATCAAACATAAACAGCAGAAGACAAAATGGATGACTGGAGCCTTCTAAAAATTAGATACATATGTGCATCAAATGATTTCACCAAAAGAGTTAGAAGAGAACTCACAGACTGGAGGAAAATAATGGCAATGGCATAATAGACAAGGGACAAATGTCTAAAAATTTTGGAACACTTTAGCACCTCAATAAGCAGAAGACAAATAATCAAATTTAAAAATGGGCAGAGGACATAAACAGACACTTCATCAAAGAAGACATGCAGACAGCCAACTAGCATATGAAGAAATGCTCAAAATCATTAGCCATTATTATTGTTGTTAAGTGCTGTTGAGTCGTTCTGATTCATAGCAACCCTACATAGGGTTTATGAGGAGTGGTGGGTGAACTTGAACAGCTGACCTTGTGGGTCAAACTGACCTTGCAGGCCAGCACATTAACCTGCAGCAAATCTAAACAACAATGATATATCATCTTACCCCAGGATTAATAGCAACGTTTAATAAAATAAAAATCAACAAATGTTAGAGAGGGTGTGGAGAATATGGGGCCCTCTTACAATACTGGTGGGACTATAAAAATGATGCAACATTTATGTAATAAGATATTGCACCTTCTCAGAAAGTTGGAAGTAGAAATACCATATGATACATCATTTTCTACTTGGTATATAGCCCCAAATAATAAGAGAAGTAGCACAAATAAATATATGCATGCTCGCTGGTAGCATAGTGGTTACGAATCGGACTGCGAACCACAGGGTCAGCAGTTCGGAACTACCAGCTGCTCTGCGGTAGAAAGATGAGGCTTTCTGCTCCCGTAAAGATTTCCAGCCTCGGAAACCCTGTTCAGAGTCGCTACGGGTCGGAACCGACTCGCCGGCACTTAACAACATGTTCATTGTAGCTTTCTTCACAGTAGCAAAAATGTGGAGACAGCCTACATGCCCATCAGCAGAAGAATGGTTGAACAAACTTTGGTACATACACAAACTGAATATCATGCTGCACTGAGGAATAATGATGAATCTGCAAAATACAGCATAACATGGAGGAACATGGAGGACATTATGCTGAGTGAAATGAATCTGTCATAAAGGGACAGACACTGTATGAAACCACTACTGTAAAAAGTTAAGAAAAGGTTTTCATTCTAAAATAAGCTTTTTATGATGGTTACCAGGCCTGGGAGAGAAGGGAGAATTATTCACTGGGTGGAGTGTAGATACGTGCTAGCCTGAGTGACAGGAAAGGCAATTAAAAGAAAAGGAAGGAAAAGAGAAAATTATGTGGAACGACCATGCACGCACATATAAAAACACAGCAAAATGACATAAATCCATTTGTACCTATCAATAATTACATTAAATTTAATGGATTAAATGCACCTTTCAAGAGACAGAGAGTAGAGACTGCTGATGAAATTGTCAAATGGTATAAACCACTATGCAAAATGGTATGGTACTTCCTCCAAAAGTCGGAAGCAGAAATGCCATGTAACGAAGTAGTTTCGATACTGGGTATATAACCAAGAAAAATAAGAGCACTGACATGAATATGTGAATGCACACTCACGTTCACCAGAGTACTATTCATAATAGTTGAAGTCCCAACTCTTGTACCTGTATGTGGTCCTGATTGAAAAGATGGAGACAACATCAATACCCACCAATAAAAGAATGGATAAACAAACTTTCGTTCATTCACACAATGAATACTAAGTATGCAATGTGAAAGAACAACAATGAATCTGTGAAACACCTCAAAATATGGATAAACCTGGAGGACATCATGCTAAGTGAAATTGTTGTTGCTGTTGTTAAGTGCCACTGAGTTGTTTCCAACTCATAGGGACCCTGTATAGGATTTCTGATCATTAGTTGGTGAGTTTGAACTGCTGACTCTGTGGTTATCAGTCCAATGTTTATCCTATAACATCACACCATGACTTAATTGATTATAAAAGGACAATTACTGTATGTGACCACAATTGTTACAAATGAAGAAAAGGTTTTTACACCAAAAGAAACATTCTGTTACCAGGGGTGGGAGGGAAGGAGAAGTATTTCCCTGGTTTTCAGACAGTAGAGAGTAGACAACTGTTACTTGGGTGATGGGAAAGGCAATATGCATCTAGAGAGGTTGGCAGAAGAATGTTGAAGGCACGAGAGTGCAAAGATGAAAGGGAATAGAAACAAACAGTACTTTGTACAGAATCCTGCATTAACAGTGACTTACTGATCAATACGTGGGTGTGGGAGGGAAAGTGGGACTATTTCTAGAAATACATAAAAATTTCACAGAGAGTATTTATACATGAATATTTACCTTTGCTGCAAATATATCCATGAATGTGGTGGAGCCTACAGGGGGCAATATCATGAAACCCTGGATATTACCAAACACCTTGTGGGAATTATTTGATGAGCCTGGAGCTCAGGACTATATTCTTAGGGGACATCATAGTCAATTGGCATAACACAGTTCACAAACAGAATGTTCTATATCCTACTTTTGTGAGTACCATCTGTGATCTTAAAAGTTTGTGAGAGGCCATATAAGGTGCAATTATTGGTCTCTTCCTGTTTAGAGGAACAAAGAGTGATGAAAAATGAAGATGCTTGCAAACCTTAGAAATTTCAGTCTCCAAGACCCTGAGTCCAGAAGAACTAGATGGCACCACTACCAACTGCTCTGAAAGGGATCACATTAGAAGGTTCTGGATAGAGTGGCAGAAAATGTGGAACAAAACTCAAAATCATAAAAAAGACCAGGCTTATTGGTCAGCTAGAGACAGGTGGGACTGCAAGACCCCTTGGTTCCTCTTCAGATCTGAAACTGAACTCACCGAAATAGCTCAATTTTTAGCCAAACAATAGATAAGAAAAAAGGGGGAACAAAACTCTGGTGAGGTACATACACCGTAGAATGGTCAACCATCAGAAATCAGAAGGGCAGCATTTACTTAGTACAAAATTCAGAAGGGTTGGGAAAGAAGGAGAAATGGAAACACAGGAAGGATGTGGGATAAGTGATATAATATTGAGGGGATTTGGTGAATGTAAAACTGATGATCTGCTCTGTCAACCTTCACTTAGTTGACAATAAAAAGTTTTAAAAACTTGAGTGTTTGCCAAACTAAGTGCATCAGAATCACTTGGATGGTATGTTAAAACCGATATTGCTGGCCCAATCCCCAGAGTTTCTGATTAATAAGTCTAGGGTGAGTCCTAATAATTTGCATTTCTAACAAATTCTTAGGGATGCCAAAGCTGCTGGTCTTGGGACCACACTTTGAGAGCCCTTCTCTAAGCCCTCTAAATCCTCCCCTGAAGACTATAAAGAAAGTGTAAAGCAATCCTACTCACAATGTATGCTGAGAGCTCAAAAGCATGCCTATTAGTTATTAAAATAACAAAGTCCATAGTAAAGGGAACTCCCCTCTGTCACAGGCTTTTGTGAGTCATTTGTATAGAAGTCACTTGTTCTATGCTGTCATTTAAGAAACAGGGCATGAGTTATGCTTGCTTATTTTTTTGTTAACATAAATTTAAATCCCTTTAATATCTTTCCAAGTAACTGCTCATGGGTTTTGTATTATATTAATCTTTCCTTTCTAATTAAAAACATAACATTGCAACATTTTTGTGGACTCCAAAAACATTGAGGCCCTTACTCCCCATGTCCCTTGTGCCTTCTGGATGTGCTGGCCCTGTCTGAAACTGGAAACTGCACCTGGAGGAGCTGACCCACTTTCAGTCTTTGGCCTCTGTTTGGCCGCTGTGCTTATTATCATCCTGTGTTCACATCCTGTTTAATCTCTTCAGATTAAGAATTCCATTGAAATACTTCCTTAAATCTAACTTCAGCTTTACTTCAGATGCTAAATTAGAATTTTGCTTGGATTCCCTATATAGAAACTAGACGCAGTTCTGGTTCACCCCGCACCTTACTCTGGATCGCACAACCTAGACATGATGTCCTTAAGCCCTGCATGAATGGGGTCCTAGTCCTTGACCAACCCTCTGCCCAGCGTCACTGCTGGATAATGGCTTATGTGTGACTACTCATTTGGCCTTATGGTTTCCATTTATTTTTATTGATTTACTTTGAACTTTTTGTTGTGAATTGGGAGAAGGGTTACAGATCGAATCAGTTTTCCATATAACAATTCATACACATTTTGTTTCATGTCATTGACAGCAATCATATCCCACTTATTCCACTTCTATCCTGTGTTTCCCGTTTTACATTCCTCCTCCTTTCCTAACACTTCCTGCTTGTGAACTTTATCCCTATGCAGATGCTGGTCTTTTGATCAAATTGTTGATTGTTCAGAGGATTGTGTACCACCATAATGTTATTCATTTTATGATGGTGGTGGTGGCGGCAATGTGCCATGGAGTCAGTTTTGACTCATAGCAACTCTGTATAGTGTTTCCAAGAGCAGAAAACTTCATTTTTCTCCTGCATAGCAGCTGGTAGTTTCGAACGGCTGACTGTGAGACTAGCAGCCCAATTTGTAACCACTATGCTATTTGTTGTTGTTGTTAGGTGCCATCGAGTCGGCACCGACTCATAGCGATCCTATGCACAACAGAATGAAACACTTCCTGATCCTGGGCCAACCTCACAATTGTTGTCACGTTTGAGCCCATTGATGCTGCCACTTTCCCAATCCACTAGAACGATTTATTCATCTTATAGAATGATCTGTTATTTGGCTGAAAATTGAGCCATGGGGGTAAGTTCAGTTTCATGCCTAATGAAGGGCCAGAGTGAGTGGTTTCCATTTAAACTTGTTTTGCAGTACAGCCCTCTGCTATGGAGGAAATTGTGTATCCTTAAAATATTTATTTAAATCCTGGTGTGGCACTGCTGGATTAGCAGTGGATTGCTAACCCCAAGGTTGGTGGTTCAAACCCACCAGTTGCTCTTTGAAAACGCTATGCAGGGCCACTGAGTCAACTTGCTCAACAGCACCGAACAACAAGAACAACAAAATACATGTTGAAGTCCCAATTCTGATATCTATGAATGTGATCCTGTTTGAAAATAGAATTTTTCTGTGTGTTATGTTGATACAGTTATAGAGGAGTACAATGGGTTCTAAACCTAATCCCTTCTGAGTGGTGTTTTAAAAAGGGAAGGAACAGAAAGACAGGCACACAAGGGCAGATATGTTGTGACTACTGAGACACATGCTTTTATGAGCTGCAAAGGAATATCAAGAATCATCAGCAGCCACCTAAAACTAGGAGAAAGGCCCATAGAAGAATCAGCATAATTACGCCTAATTAAGATAATTAATCTTTAGAACCATGTGAAACTATGTTCTTTAAAGTTACTAGCTTTGTGGCATTTTACTATGGAACCAGCAGTTAACTAAGATGCTCTATTTTTACACATCAGAAAATATGAAATCCTAATACAAGTTAAAGGGATATCAGAATACCCATCTTCTCTAAGATAACCACTAAGGAAGTTCTCCAAGACTTCCAGGCTCTCAGGATCTCTACTCGCCTCTTCTAGTAGCCACAGTATCTATATATATATAGTATATACATCACATTCTATACACAACTTTCCTAGCATGTATACCTTCTTGTTCTTGAACCACAGAAGTTGTTACCTGAAGCATAGTGTTAGGTTTTACAGGAACATGGCAGGAAAGTCTTACTGTCTCAGGTCTCTGTGACTCAGGTGTCTAAGTGTCTCAGCTTCAAAATGTTGAGTATCACTTTTTTCTCTAGGTGGCTTACTAGAGCATAGGTGATTTTTAATAAGAATACAAGTATTTTCATTAGTAATTACATGAGTTCTAAATATATTTTCACTTGGAATAGTCCTTTATGTTTAACAAGGTCTAAGAATGCAATCAATACAGAGCACTTATAGTTGTAATGTTTAAATATTTATGAAAATATTATCATATTGTTTGCTACTTTTTCTGTTTGCTACTGAAAATAAATAATTAATAATCCATATCCTCCTTTTAAAAAATATACATCAAATAGGGAGTCTGCAGTGTCAGAATGTGTGTATTCGATGAAGAGTTCAAGAACACCACTGTGAATGTGAATTTCCAATGGTTCTAAATGGGCTAAAATGTTAATGTTTCCAGAAGGTAAAACATGTGGAAATTAGGTAGAAAAATAGAAGATGTGGTTGGGGAATGTTGGCAAGCAGAAGAGGGGGAAGGAAGTAACATCTTTCCTGACTGTCAAATATCTAACTGATGCAACTTCATGTTCTCATCATTCAAGCCTGCCAACTAATTTACAAAATTATATTCAGTTTTCTTTTCCAATTTTCAGAGGGAAATAATGAAAGGAAAAAAAAAAAAGGTTGGTCCAAAATTTCCTATAATCCAAATATTCCCTAGTTCTTATCTCCCACTCATGATGTAGAAAAAGGCAATATGGAAGATAGTTACAAAATTTTCCACATGGACAATCATCTAATAAGGAAGAAAATCTACTGTAGGCCAAGTGTACAGGATTCTATCATCTCCACTACAGTGTTGTTGTTGTTAGGTGCCATTGATTGGGCTCTGACTCATAGCGGCTCTATACACAACAGAACAAAAATTGCCAAGTCCTGTGCCATTCTAACAATTGTGTTAAGTTTGAGGCAACTGTTGCAACCACTATGTTAATCCACCTTGTTGAGACTCTTCCTTTTTTTCTCTGACCCTCCCATATACCAAGCATGATGTCTTTTTCAGTAATTGGTTCTATGTGGTGCTTTCTTTGTAATCTGCCAGCTGAGGTTAAACTGGCATGGTCAAAAAATGCAATTGTACTCTCACAGTATAGGCAGAGTCCAATTTCTGAACAGGTTATATAATTATCAAGTTAATGTGTTAACTGTAATTTGGACCTGGAATGTATTCTCCCACGAAAACAATAGTTCATATGATAGTTGGCTTCTACAAAAAGACTATAAAGCCTATTTAATTCACCATCACAATAAACCAAATGTAAAATACTGACATACAACTTCAGGGACACCGGACTGCAATTTCAACTTTACCTTTATAGAAAAAATTCACTTAGAACCAAATGGGAATGTAAGGAATATGTGTTTTCTGAGGAGAAACTAGGGGAACACAGACTCCACATGGATGCAAGACAAATATTTCAAGCAACAGTAACTGAACTCCTTTTCACTTTGTAAGAAAAGGTAAACAAGGATTTAAAAAACAAAACAAGGGTCACTATTCCTGATGGATAGACAAATTATTGCTAGTATTCACCTGACACACTTTTGTGCTTGGGGCTCTTTGTGATTGCATATTACAGTTGGATTGTGATTTGTTGTCATTCCCTGCCTGTGAGTTCTGTTGGTGACCATCAAGGCAAAGGCAGTGTGTTCTGACGGGTTCTGAAAAATCCACCTTCTAAGAGGGTTTTCACATCATCCTGCATACACAGCAATGGACATGAAATCACTACTTCCATGATTAAAACTGAAGGGGCAAGAAGACCTTTGAACAATCTTCTTCTCACAAGGAGAGGGTAAACAAGATAGAGACGGGCAATTTAGACTTCAGCTATCAAAATTGGGGGCTATAAAGGCACAAAGTGGGTTTCCTGAGGGTGTTTAATGTCAGAACTAGAGGGGTAAGATAGAATTCTCACTGAATAGCTTCCATCTTGTCCAGATAGGTCTGGTGGTGATGGGGATAGGATTTTATTTTTAAGTTATTAGTAATTGTTATCAGGACTAATGGCAATGATCACCACTGTAAATGTAGAAGAGGTGTAACTAAAAGCAGGAAGAAAATTAATCTGTCATTTCAGGAACAGAGGACCCTAGGACCTTCAAGGGGGAAGAGCATGAGAGGAATGAGGGATCCTAACCAGAAAAGCGGCCATAACAGAGATGGTGGCAGAGGCAATGGCATAGAGCAATATAGCAGCTGAAGACTCTAGGTCCATGGAACGAGAAAGGCAGTGTGTCTGCAGGCAGGAGGCTGGCTTGCAAAATGTGCCCTCCGGACATTTAAATGAATATATATTTTCAATGTGGTATGTGTACATACAAGAAAAGGTAATAGAGGCAAATACTCGTAGCTGATGGTACATGGGGAGAATTGTAATCATTGCAACGATTGGTTGAATGTAAAACTGATGATCTGCCTGTAAACCTTCACTCAATTCACAGTATAAAAGCTTAAAAAAAAACCCAAAAAACTTCACCTTTGACGAAGTAAGTAAACATCTAAGAAAAACACAAGTGCATGCAATGAAGGCTGTCAAGTCCAGTGCAAATGTGAACCTTGAGAAAAGACAATTGTAAGAAGGGGCCTGTGTCCAGGTCTCAAGCTGACCTGGCAAAGGACCAGGCTGTCCAAAGGAGAGGCACACCTCCCATTTCCCCAAAAGATTCCTTGTATGCAAGAATTCCTGGTAAAGAAATCTCAGGGGTTCTTGCTGTAGAAATTTCCTGTAACCTCTAGAGTGGCAAGGGAGGCAAGGCTCAAAGGAAAAAAGAATAGACATCTCATCTTTCCAGCCACGCTGTGGAACAGATGGAATCCCACAACTGGGAGGCAGTCCTGAAGCTACCACTTTGTCAGACAGAGCTTGTTCATAAATGCTGACACAGGTTTCTCATAAATCTTTATATCCTAGCTACAAAGGTTTCTCTTAACTCATCACTACAAGGAATTACCTACTTCTCCATGTTGTTGTTGTTAAATGTCATCAAGTCAATTCCAATTCATAGTGACTCTGTATAGGTTTTCTGAGGAGCACCTGGTAGGTTTGAACTGCCAACAATGGTGGTTTGAAGTCCAATGTTGATCCTGTAGTGCCACAAATGCCAGAAAGCAGTAGCACCATGCTTACAGGGAAAGGAAGGAGGATCGTAAAACTGCATACCTAGCCAAAGAAAAGGGCAATTGAATTTAAGGACATTCTGTAGAGTAATTGATCTCTGCTCTTCAAAAAGATCATGAAAGACAGGGAAAGACTGAGGAACTGTCACAGACTGGAGGAAACTATGGGGAAATTCGGCGTTTCTGGGTGGTGCAAAGGGTTAACATATTGCTAACCAAAAGATTAGAAGTTCACATCCACCCAGCAGAACCTTGGAAGAAAGGCCTGGTGATCTACTTCTAAAAAATCAGGCATTAAAATCCCTATGGAGCAAATTTCTACTCTCACACACGGAACTCCATGAATCAGAATCAACTCAACAACTGAGGCAAAAAAGAAAATAAGAACAAATAACCAAATACAATGTGAGACCCTTAATAAAATCTTGGAAATAATTACAAAAAAAAAAGGATATTAATGGAAAATCTAGTGAAATTCAAACAATAATTCAAATAAATGGGATTATTCATGACCTCTTAGAGCACACTGTCTTTGACTTGATGGATACAGACAGAACCCACAGGAGGGATCTACCTAGCTAGCAACGAATCTCAGCCTGTCTGTCTATAACTATGGGGTTTGGTGGTTATGTGCTATGGAATCGACTCATACTGACCATGTAGAGGGTTTCCAAGGCTGTAAATCCTTATGGGAGCAGAAAGCCTCAACTTTCCATTGGTAGATTTGAACTGCTAACCTTGCAGTTAGCAACCCAACTCGTAACCCACTATGCTACCAGAAATAGTTTAGTTAATAATATTGTACTAGTGTTAATTTCCTGGTTTTGGTAATTGCACTATTATTATATAAAATGTTATTTCTGAAAATTTTCTGTAAGTCTAAGATGAATTAAAAACAAAAAGCTATAAAAAAGTAACAGATACATGTTTAAACATTCAAGAACTTGGAAACTCATAGTTCCCATGAGTTCTAGAATAAATATTAGAAGATGGACTGGAGTCAATGAGTGTATGAAGAAAATCATGATCAAAGGACAGTAAGCACTAAATTCATTTAAATAGATGACTACCAGGAATGACAAATTAAAGAGGAATGCATCACACTCAACCTAAAAAAGAGCATTTCAACATCTATCTTGATGTACAATGCTATCTGTGGTAAGATACTATCTATGTGCCTACAAGGAAGGCCAGTTAATAAGCACCAATTAATGATTATTATTCAAATTGACGCACCAACCACTAATCAGTGATGATAAAAATGAAGAATTCTACCAATTTCTCCAATCTGAAATCGATCAAGGTGCAATCCAGATGCACAGACAACTACTGGTGATTGGAATCTGGAAGCTGGAAACAAAGAAATAATTGATAGTTATGATAGAAATGGTGTTGAAGATCACATGCTAGAATTTTGAAAGACCAGCGACTTATTCATTGCAAAACCTTTTTTCAACAATGAAACAGACACTGTACACTTGGACTTCACCAGATGGAATACACAGGAATCAAATTGATTACATCTGTGGAAAGAGACACTGGAGATTCTCAATATCATCAACCAAACCAAGGCCAGGTGCCAACCATGGAACACACAAACAATTGCTCTTTTGGGAGTTCAGGCTAAAACTGAAAACAAATAAAATGCTCTCAAGAGAGTCAAAATATGACTTTGAGTATATCACACCTGAATTTAGAGACAATGTCAAGAACAGATGTGATGCATTTGACCAAAAACCAAAGAACTTGTGGGATAACATCAAAACCATTATATATGAAGAAAACAAAAGGCCATTAAAAAGACAGGAAGGAAAGATAAAAAAAACAAAACAGATACCAGAAAAAACCCTGAAATTTGAACATAGAGAAGCTTAACAACTGAAAGAAGTGATGATGTAAAAGAGCTGAATAGAAAAACTTCAAGGATATCTCAAGAAGACAAAATCAAGTATTAAAATGAAATGTGCAAAGACCTCAAGTCAGAAAACCAAAAGGGAAGAACACACTTAGCATTTCCCAAGTTGAAAGAACTAAGAGAAAACTCAAGCCTCATGTGGTATTGAAGGATTCTATGGGCAAAATATTGAATGATGCTTGCATGAAAAAAAGAAGGAAGGAATACACAGAGTCACTGTATCAACAAGAAATGGTCTGTAGTCAACCATTTCAAGAGATGGCATATGATCAAGATCTGTCGAAAGAAGTCCAAGCTGTACCAAAGATACTGGCAAAAAACAAGACCCCAGGAATTGACAGAATATCAATAGAAATGTTTCAACAAACTGATGTAGCTCTGGAGATGGTAATTCATCTAAGTCACAAAATTATTAAGAAAACTAGCTGACCAACCAATTAGAAAAGATCTATATTTGTTAATCCATTCCAAAGAAGGGTGTGACTCAACAGAATGCAGAAATCATCCAATAATATCATTAATATTATATTAAAACAAAATTTTGCTAAAAATAATTTAAAAATTGTTGCAGCAGTACATTGACAGAGAGCTTCCAGAAATTCAAGTTGGATTTAGAAAAGGACATGGAATTAGGGATATCACTGTTGACATCAGATGGATCTTGGCTGAAAGCAGAAAATACAAGAAAGATGTTTGCTTGTGCTTTATTGACTATGCAGAGCAACTCAGTTTTGTGGATCATAACAAATACTGGATAACAGTGAGAAGAATGGGAATTCCAGAATATTTAACTGTGCTCATGAAGAACCGGTACATAGACTAAGAAGCAATGTTAGAACATAACAGCGACTACTAAATGGTTGAAAATAAGGAAAGGTGTGTGTCAAGATTGTATCCTTTCACCATCATTATTTAATTGTATGTTGAGCAAATAATCTGAGAAGCTACTTTATATGAAGAAGAATGTAGCATCAGGATTGGAGGAAGATTCACTAACAACCTGATATATTCTGGACACAATCTTGCTTGCTGGAAGCATTATTTTAAAGTGCCATTATGTGGATTCCAACTCATAGTGATTTTGTGCAGAGTTTCTGAGGACTGGCTGGTGAGCTTGAACCACCAACTTTGTTTCAAACTGACCTTGCAGTACATTAACCCACAGTGCTACACCAGCATGTTGGTGTTGTTGTTGGAGGGAGAGATGGTTCACTTGGCAAGTAAGGATGACCACAAGTCCCATATCCAGAACCCTGAGTACATAGAAAACTTTTCCACTTAAACAGAAAACATCCTGGTATTCTTATAATCTTTTCTGGGGCTGATGAGTTCATGATTGAGAACAGAAATAAAATGTAACAAGAAATCAAAGCTGACATACAGGGCTTCGTTTAGGAATGAGAGTTGAATGTAACTCCAATATAAGGAACATAGGAGAAATGGTGGTTTTCATGGGAGGGAAATGCTGTAGACCAGAAAACTGTTTCTATTTGGGACAAGTTAGGTTGCACGTGCTGGGACCACACACATCCAAATGTAGACGTCATGAACCTGACTTATCAAGTCTGTGCCTGGAGGTGAGATCCAGTCATGAAGTATAGAATGTGTGTTATCAGTATGTTATGTGTGTTTCTTGTGATATTTGCAAATCGCCTCACTATTATGTATACATCTTTAATGCTTTTTACACTGTTGTTGTTGTTGTTGTTAAGGGCCATCGAGTTGGTTCCAATTCGTAGCAACCTTGCAGTTGGTAGGTTTGAACCTCTGACCTTCTTGGTAGGTTTGAACCATTCACCTTACGTTTCAAAACATTGTAATGTCCAATATTGGTTCTCCAATGGTAAATGATTATTTTGAGGTCTTCCTTGCGTGCTTTACCATGACTGCCATGCAGTCATGGTAAAGCATGTTTATGCATGACATACTGAGCATTTCTTTATTTATTGTTAAGATAAAATATCTCAGGACATATACATGGTGTAATTTCAGTCTTGAAAAAGAATAAAGTTGATAACAAGAGATGAAGGCTGAAGAGGGAAAAGGTAGATTGAAGAGAGGAAAAATCCCAAGGAACACCAAATTAAAGGGATGAGCAAAGGAGGAAGAACTGTTGAAAGCGACTACAAAGGAGAAGGCAGAGAGATCAGAGCTCTCACAGGATCCAAGAATAACAAACAAACTTGCCAATTCTTTCAAGAAGCTTAGCAATACCCATGAGAGATGGGAACTGGAGGAAGATATAAAATCCAAAGAAGACTTTATTGTACACAAATGAAACTTAGTACATTAAATGTTAATAAAATGTCCAGCCAAGAGGGAGAAGCTGAAGATGAAAGAAAGTCAGGACTTAGCTGAATGATACTCCCAACAAGGTGCCGAATATTGATTCAGAGCCTAAGTGGAATGATAAGGCTTGGACAAGATGAGGAACACCTCTTTCATCATAACTACATAGAAGAAGAGAAGAATATGTGTAGGTACAAATAAACTTGTCTGTGTATTGGTAAATAGACTGCAAATATGATGACTTCTATTTTCTCATTGAGGGGCTTGGAGGTTCAGGCCCACAAGCTGCTCTGCAGGAGAAAGATGAAGCTTTCTGCTCCCACAATGACTTATAGCCTTGAAAATCCTATACAAGGTCGTTATGAATTGGAACCAATTCAACAGCACTTAACAACAGCAACATTTTTTTTCATTGAAGTAGATTTGTTGTTTTTAAATGCCTATTTAAATGTCTACTAAAATTGAGAGGAGACATGGTAGGACCAGGAGGTTTTTTTCAACTTTTCATTGTGAATCAAATGCAGGTTTACAGAGCAGATCATCAGTTTTACATTCAGCACATCATATACTTTGGTTCATTACATGGTTGTAATCTACTCCATGTACCAATAGCTAACAGTATTTAACTCTGTTCAATATATCTGTTAAATTCCTTCCAGCGTCTCTGGCTACCTTCATCTTTCCTCTGATAACCTCCCTCTTGTTGTGTATTGCCTGTCCTGTAACCCATGTTAACATTTGTCTACCCTTTGTTTTTGTTGTTGTTATGTGCCGTGGAGTTGGTTCCAACTCATAGCGACCCTGTACAGGGTTTCCGAGGCTGTAAATCTTTACGGGAGTAGAAAGCCTCATCTTTCTCCCATGGAACAGCTGGTAGTTTTGAACTACTGACCTTGAAGTTCGCAGCCCGATTCATAATCACTATGCTACCCTTTAGCCTGTGAATAATTTTCCTTCCTCTTCCATAGCTATTATCCATTGTTTCTTTTATCAAGAAAGTGTTTTTTAAAAAAATATATTTTTACAACATTAGTCTCATACAGTATTTGTCCTTTTGTGATTAACTTATTTCACTCAGCATAATTTCTCCAGGAGTCCTGATGTGGTGCTGTGGGTTAATGAGCCAGACTGCAAAGCCATTTGAACTTCGAGGTTGGAGATTCAAGTTCACTAGCTGCTCTTTGGAAAACTTATAAAGGGTCACTATGGCCGACTCGACAGCATTTAAAAACAACAAATGTCCTCCAGGTTCAACTATGTTGTGAGGTGTTTCACAGATTTATCATTATTCTTCAACATCTTGTAGTATTCCATTATAAACATACCAAAGTTTGTTTAGTCATTCTTCTGTTGAAGGGTATTTAGGCTATCTCCATTTTTTCATATGTCTCTTGTAGATAGTATATTGAAGGAACTTGTTTTCTTTTCCATTCTGCTTTCTATGGCTTTCTCTTTTTTCTGTCTCATTCTGAAACTAAGCACACTCATGAAAGCTTGTATGCCAGCTACTTCATGCCTTTGTAGCCCCATTTCCATTTTTGATAACCAATGTCTAACTTTTTTGTCCCTATCAACCCAATACACTGAGGAAATAAGGTTGTTCCTTGATATGAAGAACCCTTCCTTTCCAGTTAAAAAAAAATTGAGTCACTGTATTCATAGGTAAAAGTCTAATTCCTCAAATTATAGCAATTTGCTCATGTATCAAACATCTTTATCTTCCTTGGTGGGAGTTCTGGTCAACTAGCCATCCAAGCGAGGTAAAATGGGTACTAAATGAAAGTTTGGGAGTTCACGCACACCTCCTCGCACTTTAGACCAGTTGGCTGCATCACTCTCAGCCTTAGCCCCCATAGGCTAGGTCAATGCCCTAAACTTCAGACCAGCCAGCCCTTCCTCTTTTCTCTCTCACTTCAAGGATGTTTGGATGTCAATGGAACATGGCCAAACTCAGCCCATGTCTTTATTGCTGCATTTCCCTCACTTGCAATCACAAGTAGACCCATGTGGTCACTAGTGAACATATACTTCTCATGGGGTCCCTTTGAGTTTCACTCTTAAAGAGGGTTTTCCCTGATAGGATGACTTTTCTTTAGAAGGTATTTTTATTTTTATTTATTTATTTTAAAAATGTTTTAATGTGAATTATGTGATCATTTACCTGGGAGAACATTAGCTTTACATTCATCCTATCATATATCATTTCAGTGCCATGGTTACAATACCCTCCATCCATCATCAAACAACCAAAGGGTATAACCCGCAAGCCTGCCCCTCTGTCATCAGCATACAGACGTTCTCCCTCTCTGAGTCTAGAGTCCCCATCTGCTCCATCGTTCCACGTCATCATCTCTACTTCCATCTCTATAATCACTGTTTCTCTGGGTAGGGATTCACACTCTGCAATTCTCCCTTGATGGTCCCAAGGACCTCCACTCCTGAACTGAAAAGTCAACCATTCCCCTCCTTTT
>NW_006408994.1:388413-407245 GCF_000296735.1 Chrysochloris asiatica | reverse complement strand
TTTAATGTGAATTATGTGATCATTTACCTGGGAGAACATTAGCTTTACATTCATCCTATCGTATATCATTTCAGTGCCATGGTTATAATACCCTCCATCCATCATCAAACAACCAAAGGGTATAACCCGCAAGCCTGCCCCTCTGTCATCAGCACACAGACGTTCTCCCTCTCTGAGTCTAGAGTCCCCATCTGCTCCATCATTCCACGTCATCATCTCTACTTCCCTCTCTGTAATCACTGTTTCTCTGGGTAGGGACTCACACTCTGCAATTCTCCCTTGATGGTCCCAGGGACCTCCACTCCTGAACTGAAAAGTCAACCATTCCCCTCCTTTTGCTACAAAACGTTTACCTTTATATTTCCAACCCTCACAGTCAGTCCTGATAACAATTATTCACTGTTGTACCACAAGAGTCCTAGCCCCATCTCCTTTCATCAGCCCTGCCCAGACAGATTGGATACTACTCAGTGGAGATTCTAACTTCCTCCATGCCCTCTGGATCTAGGCTCCCACTTGAAAGCTTGTAAGCCAGTCACTTCTTGCCTTTGTAACCTCTCTTTTTGGGTAGCTAATGTCCAAGTAGCCCATCCCTGTCTACCATGTGTATTGAGGGGGTGGGAATGATCCTCGCTGTAAAGATTTGTTCCCTCTTTTGAGCTACTGCAGCCATAGGTGTAGATCAAGTTCATCACATTGTATCAGATTACTCTTTCCCCCCCTCTTCTTTCTTCTTCTAGTTGAGCTCTGATCATCCAGCCATTGAAGCCAGGTCAAGTGGGTATTTTCTGCAAGTGTGGGTCTTCTTGTGCACATGCCCTCAATTCTTTTTAGATGGACGCTTCACTCTCCACTCTAGTCCTCTGTGGCTATGTCACTGACTCTGGGCCTGGGAGTCCCCAGGTCTTGCCGTACTGCTGGCCAACAGGTCTCCACCTTGGTTCACAGGAGTCTATTGAACATGGTAGGACTTAGTTCACAGATTCATTGCTGTTTTTCCATCTCTTCCCCTTATTGGTGACCAACATGGTCACCAGTCAGAGTGCATGTCTGTTTGTGTATTCCATTTGAGTCTTAGTCTTGGAAGGGGGTTTTCCCTGAGGAGATCTGGCCAGTTGCCTTGATTTGTTCTGGGCAAGCAACTTGCTTGTTCTTGTAGTAGTCAGTCTGGCTGCCATTATTATTTTGTATTTTTCCTGTTGGTCTTTCTTTCAAGAAGTATCTTCTGTTTTTCTAGTCTCTCCAGTCTGGTCTGCTTGTCCTTTCAAGTGGAAATTTCCCACCTCAGAAGATTCTGGGTGGGGTTCTGGATTCCATCTATGGTCTTATGCAATGTAGAGGGTCCACAGGAAGCCTCCTTCACTGAGCAAGTTGTAGCCCCAATTTAGGTATTCCAATCAGTTATTGGCAGAAGACAGAAGCTATTTTAAAAAGAGAGGCTTTATTACAGATTCATTGTAGAATAAGATAAATGGCTGACTAAGATAGATGGAACATGAAGTCCATATTTTCGTAAAGGCACAGTCTACAGGGTGTTGTGGAACATCTTTGTTCCCCAGGAGTACTCACTAGCTCACATGTAGAAGCAATACAAGGGGACTAACTGTACTAACCCAGAGAAAAGATGTGGGTAAGAAGCATAGGGAAAGGTGCTGGATGATATTAGTTGAAATTAGACAATGGGATCAAGGTTGGAGAGAGAAGGAACAAAAGACATGGGGCAGCTGATGAATAGAAACAGTAGGGTCAAGGACCCAGCAGTATCAGAAAGAAAAAGAAAAAAAGATATATTTAAAAATTTGGACAGGTTAGAGGTTCAAAAAATAGCTCATAGAAGTATAATAGATTGTTTTGTACAACTTTAAAAATACAAATCAAAACAACATTCTCACCTCTTAGATCTCATAAAAAATTGATTTGATGATGGAGTACCCAGAGTGGTGAGTATATTGGAAAATCAACACCCTCATATACTATTAATGGGGCCATGCATTGGCATAAAACTCTCATGATGTGTTATTTCACAATATCTATCGAAATTACAAGTGTCCATATTTCCTGAGCAGAGAGTTTTGTAAATTAGAAATTTGTTCTAAGGATATATTCAGAAGTTTTCCAAAATGTATGCAAAGAATATGCATTTATATTTATTCATTCAGCAATTACTTACATGGATTCTACAGTGTTCCAGGTAATGATAGTTAAAGTGTAACTTACAAAAGTTGCAAGTGTGACTCTCCAACAAATATATAATGAATGCATGTCACAGATTTTATTCAACTTAATCACTAAGGGAAGCAGTAATATGGTAAAGGTGATTAAAAGGAAGTTTTGAGGAAAAGAGATTCTTCCAGACCTTTAAAATGGGAATTTTGAAATAAAATTGTTAGGATATATACAAAAGAGTTAAGATCTACAGAAAAACAAACCATAACCTTTGGAGTTATCTTTTCTGGTGGACAAAGATTATTTGCATTTCTAATGGACACAAATCAATAAGTTAAAATGTATCTTTCAATTATCTAAGCCCTTAATAAATAAACAAAGTCAAACATTAATACGTTCTCCTAGAAAATGAAATTATTTCTGGGTAAGCTTGAAAGAACATCCTGCCCTCAGTTGGACTTATTTTCATGTTCAGATGTTTTTTCTTAGCATGACCTACATGCTCAGGATATACTTTCATGGAATTGGTAATGTTTTTACTAGAAAATTAAATGAGGGGGAATTAACAATAAAGGAGTCAAATGTAGAGGATGGTTATATAAAGTATGTTACATACAGTCAATGAAATTTGCATGCTGTGCAATCTCTTAAATGGTTGAAGTGAGACATAACTGTTGCTAGTCAGAAGTCAAGGAGCAACTCCCTCTCCAGACCCATAAACATGGGGGACTTTGCATTCTGGGCTGGAAGCAGCACTCAGAATCCAAAAGCACTGTCTCTACTTAGTCCAAATAAGATGGAGATGGGGAAAGGAACACGTCCATAAATAGACTTGCTAGGAAAGCTGAGTCATTATGGTTAAGATGTAATAGATTTTTTTTTTTTTGCCTGAAAATGGACATTTCAAAGAACATTCAAAGAGTACATGAAAGTCTAGAAACCATATTGAATTTTAAAGTTACCTTAACATAAGGAATTGCTATTACAATAGCACCGCTAACCCTGATGCTAACCTAACCATATATTCTAAAGGTGGCATCTTTTTCTCTCAAGTCTGGCAGGTGCAGATACCTCCATCTATTTCCAGAGGGTCTTTCTGTTATGGTCAAAAACAAATGGAAGTTATGATAGCTTATAACCAAAGGATTTTGATGCACAGTACCAATAAATCTTTACAATGAACTACAGAGTAACCAATCAGGTATTTCACAACACATTATCCACCTATTCCTGCTAAACCCTCACTTATAAATATTCTAATTTTAACTCCCCTGATTGTCTTTTAGTCTATTATGATTTTGTAACTTTTAATTCCTACTCCAAATGCACAAAAATGTATTTTTCCATATTGTTCAGTGGAATGGCAATTTTCATTCTGTGAGTTTGCACATCCTCCTAGTCTATACTATCTCTCTCAATAAATCTTTATTTATTTTACTTAAAAAAAAAAAGAGTACATGAACATGTTTGGAAGGAAGAAAAAGGAGGGAGAGAAAATAGCAGAAGTAGAGAATCAGAGCCTTAGTGCAAAAACATTGAGCATGTGGAAACTGAGAGTAGGTGAGATCATCCTAAATCACCCAGGGTTTACATTGGTGGGAATTACCAAGAATGATGAGCATAGTGGGTATGAATCAGGCTGCTAACCTCAAGGTTAGCAGTTTGAAACTACCAGCTGCTCCGTGGGAGAAAGGTGAGGATTGCTGCTCCTGTAAAGATTTACAGCCTTGGAAACCATGTGATTTCACATTCGCTTTTACATTCAACAAATGAAACACTTTGTTTCATCTTGATGACCGCAATCCCTTTTATGTAACAATAGTTGTACCGCTTCCAGTTGTACCGCTTCCTCCCTGAGGTTACCCATGTACAAATATCCTCTTTGAAACTCATATATATTTGTGATATATATATGTATCCCACTCTTCCTCCCCTCCCAGTTCAGCCTGTGCCTCTATGTATCTATACACAGAATGTTGTTGCTCCAAGGTTTTGTATATATCATTATTTACCTCTAACCCCTTAGGTCCTTGCATACCTCCCTGTGTATTCATCTGCCTTCATCATGTTTCTGCCAGCCTCCATCTTCTTGTATATTACCTTCACAATCACTAGAGTTAACATGCATCTATTCTCTAGCCAGTGAATTACTCTCCCTTCCCTCTCAGCCCTGGTAACCTTCAAAGAATGCTTCTTTTGATATGAAAATCTTTTCTTCAGGCTTTACAATAGTAGTCTCATACAATAATTGTCCGTTTGTTATTGACTTATTTCACTCAGTATAATGTTCTGCAGGTTCATTCGTGTTATTAAGTGTTTCTCAGATTCATTATTATTCTTCAATGTTGCATAGTATTCCACTATGTTTATGTACCAAAGTTTGTTTATCCACTCTTCCATTGATGGGCATTTAGCCTCTCTCCATCTTTTTGTTATTGTGAATAATGTTTTGATTACTATTGGTATGCATCTTTCTACTTGTGTTCTAGCTCTTATTTCTTGTGGATATATACCAAGTAGAGGGATTGCTGGGCCATAGAGTATTTGTGGAGTCCTGCTGTGGCATTGCAGGTTAATGTGTTGGATTGCAAAGTTGGTTTGAACCATAAGATTGGTGATTCAATCTCAGCAGCCACTCCTCAGAAACCCTTCATAGGGTCTCTTTGAGTTGGCACTGACTTGATTGCACTTAACCACAAAAACAACAGGTTCTTTTTAGTTCCAGCTTTCTGAGGAAGTGCTATACCATTTTCCACAATGACTGAACCATTTTACAGTCCCAGTTTACAGCAAAGTAGGATGTTTCCAGTCTCTCCACACTCTCTCCAGTATTTGTTGCTTCCTGTTTTTCTGAACTTTGCTATTAATGCTGGGGGGTGAGGTATCTCATTATTGTTTTGATTTTCATCTCTTTAATGGCTAATGATCAAGAACTATTCTTGAATCTATCTGAAAGCTGGGGTAGCAGAGAAAAAACACTACTTTAAAGTATGGAGAGCTACATGCATCTAGAGACATAAAAACTGAGATCTGCTTTCCTGGAGCAAAATTCACTAGAAGCATAAACTGGAAGGAACAACTAAATGGTAACACTGGTCAATTAGGGAGTGCTGGTGGCACTGTAGTATAAGCACTGGACTTCTAGCTACAAGGTCAGCAGTTCAAACCCACCAGCAGCTCCTCAGGAGAAAGATGAAGATTTCTGCTCCCACAAAGAATTACAGTTCTTGAAAACCCTATGCAAAGTCACAATGAGTCGAAACTGACTCTACAACACCTAAATACTACAAGTTTGGTAAATTGTTAGAGGATGAATGTAGAGTAGCTTGAGATTGAAGAAAACCTGGAGTCCACAGATTTGGGGAAGGAAGAAGGGCTATCTGGAAATTTGATTAAATGAATTCATTTTAAACAAGAAGCTGTTATACTGTCCAAGATGTCAGGCCATCGGGACATTCTGTATTTGACTTTTATTAGAAAAATCAAGTAGCTAATTCACACCCTCATATCAGATTTCTTCAATATAGCAGAATATCAAATCCTCCCAGTATTGGGTTTACAGATTTCCTATAGTCCTCAGCACTTCTAGCTTTAAGGAAAGAAAGACTAATAAGTCCATATGCTAAATTGTCATGCCTTTATTCAAATCAAGGCTTCTAACCTGTTCATTCCTGATTCTATAGATCCCCAGGTGATCTTGTTAAAATGTTGGTTCTGGTACAGTGTGTCTGGCATGAAAATGCAAATGAAGAACTGGAATAAACCTGAGTTAAATCCACTCTGAGTTAAATCCACTCAGCTTATGTTACATTGAAGAGAGTGCAATCATTGAAATGAAGTGAAGTATATGATTTGTTTGGAGTCCTGGTGTGGTGCTGTAGGATAAGCAACTACAAGGTTGATTTGAACTTCAAGGTCAGTGGTTCAAGCTTAGCAGCTGCTCTTTGGAAACTCTATATAGGGTCACTATGAGTCAGAACTGACTCTACAGGGCACTTAACAACAACAACAACATGATTGTTGAATGTAAAACTGATCATCTGCTCCTTAAGCCTTCAGTAAATTCATAATAAAAAGTTTTTTTTGTTTTAAATGAAAGGTGGAAAATTGTGGGAAAATAGTGGAGGCCAAGATGGTGTACTAGAAAGTTATGCTACTCAGACACTCTGCAACAAAGATAGGGGAGACCAAATGAAACACATACAGATGATATGTGTACCCTGAGCTTTAGAGATGAGGTTGAAATTGATAGAACACTTGCTTACTGGGAGGAAAGGCTGAGCAGAGGTGGCTGGGGATGGAGAAAGACTGGTGAAGGATCTCCCAGCTGGATGTGACCTAGCCATTTTGAACTTTTGCCAGCAGCTTCAGAAACCACAGTTTGGCAGCATGGATTCATGCTGGGGAATGAAATGGTAAAGCTGTGCTTTTGTCTTGTTCCCCAAGTTTTCCTAGTGACTTGAGGAATGGCAAGCCTCCACCCTTATCCACTCCCAACACAACCCCCTGCTGTCTGGGAGTTCACAGTTGAGAGGTTGTGTGTCATGCCAGAGAGGTGAATGCTGAAAGTGCCATCTTAGCTCCTGTATTTGAGTTCTACTCCAGATATACGGAGCCCACAGAGTTGCCTGATTGACCCTGAACAAGCCCAGGCCCTGATGACCATTTGGTCCATCCAGACAGACAATGCCTGGATCTATAGGAATTCTATTTAGGCATCTCACATAACTATCTTCTGAACTCCTTGACTAACAGGAGCCCCCAGAGTTTCCTTCTTTCTGGGTCCAGCACATACAGTGGTATTTTGTTCTCCTTTCCTTGTTTTTCTTTGTTTACCTTTTCTTCTCCTTCCTCTGTCTCCCTTCTCTTTCTTTCTTCAATCTTTTCTCCCTCTACTTTAGTTTTTTCTTCCTTTCTTCTGTTTCCCACTTCTTCTTGTTTCTGTTTTTGTCCCCCCTCCCCCGATCTTTCCTTACTATTCTCTAGTCTCTTTTCATCTTTCTTCTCCCTGGTTTTGTCTAGTGTCTCCCACCCCACCCCACCCCACCCCTATTTATCTTTTCTATATCTATATTTTACTTTTACTCTTCGTATTAAAAAAATATTGTGAATTGAGTAAAGGTTTACAAAGCAGATGGTCAGTTTTACATTAAACGGTCATATTCTCTGCTTCCTTACAATCCCCTCCATGTACCATCGATAACTGTATTGACCTCTATTCACTTTACCTATTTAACTTGTTTCAATTAACCTTTTTTTTCACATATGTACTTGAAAGTGTTATCACCCACACATTGTGTGTTGTTGGCTGCTATTGACTTTATGATTGAATATTGGTGTATTCTTAGGTTCGCACTAATTGCCTCCTGATTGGTGTTGTTAGAGACTAGAAGCATGTACCCAGTTCTCCATTCGCCATTCATGTAGCTCAGTTTAGGGTAGGTTTGACTACTGTTGACTGCTGATCAGTTGGTACAGGAGCTGATATTGGCTTTTGCCCAGTGGGTGGAGCTTTAGAAGGGATAACTATGTCTTGGTTGTGTGGACACAGATTCTGTTTCTTTTGGGGTGGGGTAAGATGAGAAAACACACACTATATCATGATTACTTATATCAATTGAAAAAAAGGAAACAACTACAATAAATATCTACACCCACTTTGAAAGAGACTCAAAATACATAAATCAAATTCTATTAGAACTTAAGAAAGAAATCAATTATTCCACAATAATAATTCACTTCTTTTGATGAGGAGAAAATAACTAGAAAGAAACTCAACAAAGACACAGAAGAACTAAACAAAACAATTAACCAACTTGACTATATATATATTCAGAATACTCAACCTAAAAACAGCACAGTATACATACTTCATTAGTGTACATGAAATATTCTTCAACATAGTCTATATGTTAAGCTGTAAAGCAAATCTCAACAAACTTAAAAACATCAAAATCTTCTAAGATCATAATGCTATAAAATTTTGAAATCAACAATAGGAAGATCAAGGGGAAAAAAATCAAATGCATGGAAATTGAATAATACCCTCCTTAAAAACTACTAGGTAACAGAAGACATAAAAAATTGATTTAAAATATCCTTTAATCAAATGAGAACAAAAGCATTAATACCAAAAAACTTGGGACACAGCAAAAGCAATGCTCAGAGAGTAACATATAAAAATAAACACACACATCCAAAAAGAAGAAAGAGCCCAAATCAACACCTTAAACCAACATCTCCAACAATTAGAACAAAAGCAGCAAAGTAAACATACTGCCACCAAAATAAAAGAAATAATAAAGTTTAAAGCAGAAATAAATGAAACAGAAAGCAGAAAACCAATTGAAAGATTGAACAAGACAAGAAGATGGTTCTTTGAAAGGAAAATAAAATTGACAAACCTTCCAAAAAATCCTGGTTGTTTTCTGAGGCATGCAGGGGATTGTGATCATTGCAATGAAACAAAATACTATGGGATGAATGTAAAACTGATGTTCTCCCATGGAAACCCACATAATTCACAATTAAAAAAAAAAAAAGAAACAAAAATCTAGCAAAAGAATAGAAGGATAAAATGCAAATAACATGAAGAAATATTGATACAAGTAATATCACAACAGAACAAACAGAAATTAAAAAGATCCTGACAGAATACTATTCAAGAGTTGCACTCTAACAAATCCAAAAATCTGGAAGAAATGAACAAATTTCTAGAAATACAGGACTGAAGTACAAAACTTGAACAGATCTATAACAAAACCTCCACTCATTTGTCAGTTAGTCATACTGTGGTGCCTTGCATGCTGTTGTGATGCTGGAAGCTATGCCACCCACATTTTAAATATCAACATGGTCATCCATGGTGGACAGGTTTCAGCTGAGTTTCCAGAAAGACTAGGAAGAAGGAGAGACTATTTCTGAATAGTTAACCACTAAAAAACCTTATGAATAGCAGTGGAAGATTATCTGATATAATGCTGGAAGATGAAACCATTATGAATGTACCAGAATATTGTCAGATACAGCATGGAAAGTGGGCTCCTTAAGTTAGAAGGCACTCAAAATATGACTGATGAAGAGCTGCATAGTCAAAGTACAGTAGACCATGATGACATGAATAGAGTAAAGCTTTGGGGACCTTCATTTGTTGATGGGGCAAACTCAAAATGAAGAGAAACCCCTGAAAGCATCAATTAATAATTTAAACATGAATGTACAAAGTATGAATTTAGAAAAACTGGAAGCTGTTGAAACTGAAATGGAACATGTAAAGATTAATGTCCTAGCCATAAGTGAGCTGAAGTGGACTGGTATTTCCATTATGAATCTGAGAATCATAGGGCTTACTATCTGAGAATGACAATTCAAGAGGAATGACTTAGCATTCATCATCAAAAAGAACATTTCAAGATCTATCTTGAAGTATAATGTTACCTGTAATAGGATAATATCTATATGTCTACAAGGAAGACTGCAAAGTTGGTTTGAACCTCAAGGTTTGTGGTTCACACTCACCAGCTGCTCTTCAGAAACCCTATACAGGGTCGCTATGGGTTGGAACAGACTCAATGGCACTTAACAACAAGAATAAGAAGGAAGACCAATTAATACCACTATTATTCAAATTTATGTACCAACCACTAAAGCTAGTAATGATGAGTTTGAAGAATTCTACCAGATTCTTTAGCCTGAAATTTATCAAACATGCAATCAAGATGTGTTAACAATTACTGGTGATTAAAAAATAAAGGTTGGAAACAAATAGGATAGGTCAGTAGTTGGAAAACATGACCTTGGTGATAGAAATGATACTGGAGATGGCATCATAGAATTTTGTAAGGCCAATGACTTATTGCAAATACCTTTTTAAACAGCCTAAAAGATGATTATACATATGGACCTCACCAGATGGAATATACAGGAAACAAATTGATTATATCTGTGAGAAGAGAGATTGGAAAAGCTCAATATCATCAGATAAAACAAGGCCAGGTGCCAACTGTCGAACAGACCATTAATTGCTCATATGTGAGTTCATATTGAAATTGAAGAAAATGAAAACAAGTTCACAAGAGCCAAAATATGACCTTGAACATATCCCACCTGAATTTAGAGATCATCTCAAGAACAGATTTGATACATTAAACACTAATGACTGAAGACCAGAAGAGTGGTGGGGTGACATCAAGAACATCACACAAGAAGATAGCAAAAAGTCATTAAAAAAGACAGGAAAGAAAGAAAAGACAAAAATGAAAATCAGAAGAGACTCTGAAACTTGCTCTCCAGTGTAGAGATGCTAACGTGAATGGAAGAAATAAGAAAGTTAAAGAGCTGAACAGAAAGTTTCAAGGCCAGCTCAAGAATACAAAGCCAAGTATTATAATGAAATATGCAAAGACCTGAAGTTAGAAAATCAAAAGTGAATCAAAATCATTCAGCATTTCTCAAGCTGAAAGAACTGAAGAAAAATTCAAGTCTTGACTTGAAATATTGAAGGATTCCATGGGCAAACTACTGAATGATGCAAAAAACACTAAAATATGGTGGAAGGTATGTATACACAGAGTCACTGCACCAAAATGAAATGGTTGATATTCAATCTGCAGCATAATGCCTCTTTGAAATATTCAAGAGCAAAGATATCTTATTGAGGATTAAGGTGCACTTCACCTAAACCATGATATTTTCAGTAGCTTCACATACATGTGAAAATTGGACAGTGAATAAAGAAGACCTTAGAAGAATTTATGCATTTGAGTTATGGTGTCAGGGAAGAATACTGAAAGTACCATGGGCTTCCAGAAGAAGAAACAAATCTGCTTTAGTAGAATTACAGTCAGAATGCGCCTTAGAAGCAAGAATGGGAAGACTTTGTCTCTCATATTTTGGACATATTGTCCGGAGGTACCAGTCCCTGGAACAGTACATTGTGTCTGGTAAAGTGGAAGGTCAGTATAAAATAGGAACCCCCCCAACTAGATAGATTGGCACAGTGGCAGCAGCAGTAGATTCAACCATAAAAATGATTGTGAGGATGGCAGAGGATGGAGCAGTTTTGCATTCTTTTGTGCATGGGGTTATTATGAGTTGGAACTGACTCCATGGCACTTAGAAACAACAACAAACAAAAGAAATTGACCTAGTCATTGAAAAACTCCCAACAAAAATGGGGCCCAGTTGGTTTTACTGATGAATTCTACCAAACATTCAGAGAAGTACTGACACCAATTCTACTCAAATGATTCCAGAATATAGAAATGGTTGGGCAGCACCCCAAATCACTTTAAAGCAAGCATAACCCTGATACCCATACAAGGCAAAAACATCACTAAAAAATAATATTATAGATTAATATGCCTTATAAACATAGATGCAAAATTTTTCAGCAAAATCCCAGCAATAAAATAAAATTCAACTATATATATAATACAACATGGTCAAGTGGGATTCATACCATCTATGCATGGATGGTTCAATGTGAACCACAAGGTCAGCAGTTCTAAACTACCAGCGGTTCCACGGGAGAAAGATGAGGTGTTCTGCTCCCGTAAAGATTTACAGCCTCGGAAACCCTGTGCAGGGTCGCTATGAGTCGGAACCGACTCCACGGCACTCAACAACAACAACAACATGCATGGATGGTTCAATATTAGAAAAACAATTAATGTAATCCACTACATAAATTCAACAAAGGAAAATAATCTCATGATCATATCAGTTGATGAAGAAAAGGGATTTGACAAAATTAAACATCCATTCCTGATAAAAATACTCAACAAAATAGGAATAGAAGTGAAATTTCTCAACATAATTGAGGGTATATATATATGTGTGTCCTGGTGTGGCACTGAGTAAAAATACACTGGATGGTAAGGTCATTTGAACCGCAAGGTTGGCAGTTCAAACTCCTTGGAAACACTACACAGGATCACCATGAGCTGGAAAAGACTCGATGGCACTTAACAACAACAACATACATAACCAACAGAGTCCTGGTGTGACACTGTGTGATAAAACACTGGACTACAAGGTCAGTTTGAACCACAAGATCGACAGTTCAAACTCACCAGCCATTCCTAGGAATCCCTATTGTTTGTTGTTAAGTGATCACATTTCAGTTCCGACTCAAAGAGAATCAGTATAGGGTTTCCAAGGAGTGGGTGGTGAGTTTGAACTGCTGACCTTGTGGTTCAAACTGACCTTGCAGTCCAGTGCTTTATTTCACAGCACTACACCAGGGTTCCTGGAAAACCTATACAGGGTCACTATGAATCGGAATTGACTGAACTGCACATAACAACAATATACATAACCAACAGCTAACATCACTTTCAGTGAAGAGAGACTGAAGCCATTTCCGTTGAGAACAGGAAACATACAAGGATGTCCTTTATCACTAATCTAATTCAATACTGTGTTGGAATTCTTAGAGCTATAGGGAACTAAAGGCACCCAAATTGGCAAAGAAGAAATAAAATTCAATTTGCAGATGATATGATCTTATACACAGAAAATTCTAAAGACTCAGCAAGAAAATTATTTCAATTAATCAAAAGATATAGCAGAGTGGCAGGACACTAGATCACCTTATAAAACCAGTAGGATTTCTTTATACTAATAAAGAGAACTCTGAAAAGAAATCAGGAAAACAATGTCATTTTCAATAGCCACCCAAAAGATGAAATGCTTAGGAATAAATCCAACCAGAGAAACAGAAGACCTATACAAAGAAAACTACAAAACTCTACTACAAGAAACTAAAAGAGACCTACAAAAATGGAAGATTGTACCATGTTCATGGAAAAGACTTAATATTGTGAAAATGCCAACACTACTCAAAGCAGTGTATAGACATAATGCAATCCCAATCAAGTTTCCAACAACATTCTTTTTAAAAAAATGGAAAAACTGATTACCAACTTCATATGGGAAGGAAAGAAACCCCAGATATGAAAATATTACTTAAAAACAAGAATACAATAGGAGGCTTCTCATTTCTTGATCTCAAAATGTATTACATAGCCACAGTAATCAAAACAGCCTGGTGTTGGTACAATGAAAGACACATAGATCAATGGAACAGAATTGAGAACTCAGAAGTAAAATCACCCACCAATGCTCAAAGGACCAAAACACATTAACTGGAGATGAGACAATTTCTTCAACAAATGGCACTGGGAAAATTAGAAATCCATTTACAGAAGAATGAAGTAAGATCCATATCTCACATGATCTGTAGAAATGAGCACAGCTGAGATTAAAGACTTAAATGTAAAACCTCAAACTACAAAGATCATTAGTGAAAAGATAGGGACAAACTTAGGTGCTCTGATTCATGGCATAAATACGCTATTGAACATAACTGAAAACACACAAACATTAGAAGACAAAATAGATAACTGGGACCTCCAAAAATTAGACATTCATGTGTCATCAAAAGATCTCACCAAAAGAACAAAAAGAGAACTCACAGACTGAGGGAAAAAATGGCAGTGATACAGTTGGTTTCATTTCACAGTCCAGTGTTTATCTTACAGAGCCACTGCGCTCTCCAATATAAGAGTTTGTATTTCCATTTTAAAGTGGAAAGAATTCAAGCAATGGTGTGATTCCAGGCAAAATCCCATCCTTAGCCAGATCCAGTAGAAGACTCCAAGGTGGCATGGCTTTTTTGTGTTCTCAGTTTGTGCTACCCAATCACCACTCCCCTGGCCCTCACTCTCCCATCTTTACCTACTTTTGTGGTAGTTGCCCTGAGCTGGCCTAGGCAGTGGAAGGATGGAGAACGTATACTCACAGGCACTTTTGTTGTTGCTGTTGTTGTTAAGTGCCGTCAAGTTGTTTCCAACTAATAACGCCCCTGTATAGGGTTTTCAAGGAGCAGTTGGTGAGTTTGACCAGCAACCTTGTGGTTTGGTGCTTTCACCACAAAAAAATACAGAGCTGACATGCAGTCAGCTCTAATTCATGATTCTCCAGTATGTGTCAGAGCAGAATTTTGCTCCAGTGAGTTTTCAATGATTGATGTTTTTCAGAAGTAGATTGCTAGACCTTTCTGTGGTGGTGCTTCTGGGTGGACTCAAACAGCTTAACTACAGGCAGCCAAGAGCATTAAATGTTTGCATTACCCAGAGACTTGTTGGGCTTTGGGACGTGAAGCAGGAATCTGAGAGCAGTGCTCCAAAGAGAGGGCAAGCATTGATCTTTAGCAGCAAAAGCACACTGAAGCTAGGGGTGGGGGAAAAGATGTGATGAAAAGTATTTCAAGGGAATTGACAGATCACCGACAGTATCTGCTACAAAAAGATTAGTTGATTTTCCTAGGTGATTCTAAAAGTAAATATAGGTCTAAAAACCAAAATACCACTATTATGTTGAGCCTTCCATGGCCTAGAAACATTACTGTTATTCCTGCTAACTATGGTGCATACCTGAGACCTCTCCCTTCTATGCAAACCCCATTGCAAAGCTACACAAAATCACGTAATAAATCCCAAAAGATATAATAATAGGCCCTATTAAATTGACTGCTAAAAAAACATAAAATGTGATAAATCTGTCCTATTACTGATGGCGACTGTGGTTTCACTCACATGACACAGGCTGAGACACATGGAAGGACGGATGACTGCTGAAAGAATGGTTTGAACAACAATTGAAAGTAAGATGAGTTCACAGGAAATGAAGCTTCATTTACTCAGATGCCTCCATATGGAAGTACTTGTCTGGTCAAGAATTTTCCAGAAAACCATATGAAACCCTGGGAAATGTCTGTTTTGGATGCAAGATATCTCAGGGGATTTTATGGATTCAAATCTTTGTTATGAAAAAAGAAACTTTGCATTCAGCCTGGGAAGTTTACTTTCTGGGATACATGCCAAACTCAAAGCTGATGTGATTTGCAATAACCTAGTTAATCAACCATAAAAATCAGGGTTTAATCACACACTGTAATTTGGAATAGTAAGACTGATTGTTTTAAGACTATGTGCTTTAGTTAGGGTATATGTGTGCTTAAAAGGCTACTAAATGTAAGCTGCTCAGCCAGGAATGTTCTTTGTGCATAAATATCATATATACTGATATTTTCAGATCCAATTTGCTCATATTTTTAAAACTGAAAGTGACTACAGAGACTGTTCAGGACTTACACCTGACTTTAGTAATTATGGATTTTTTTTCCTAAAGAAATTGATTTCCAATCTATTCATCACTTTCTGTGCAGTGTGAAGATGAGATTTTATGTGAACAAATCACAATTTTGAAACTAAAGCACAGGCAGGCTCATTCTTACTGGTACAGCTCTGTTTGAGATTTCTATTTCTTTTGAATAACCACATTTTACTCAGTGTGTATGGGTTTTTGTTTGTTTGTTTGTTTTTAAATACAGTATATCTGGGGTCCTATGCATCTGTTCTGCTGTGCATAAGTTTGCTATGTATGAGTTGATACCAACTCGATGGTACCTAACAACAAACAACAACATGCAGCTGTTTTGAGGCCTGGCAGGAAAAGAGGGTGGGACTGAAGAGAAAACATCAGCAATGTCAGTCCCAAGAGAAACAATGAATAAAGCAAAGTTGGTCGATAGATTTTTCTCTGTCTCCTGCTTCATCCCCTTCTCTTTTGAAACATTGAATATTGAAGCTTCTCAGGGTCCAGCAGTGTTTTTTTTTTAAAATATAGCTGCCTAATTAAATAACCTATGGAGTTTTCAAAGATTTCTGGCAGTGTGGCAGTTCCCAAAGTGCCCTCTGAGGACCCGTAAGAACTTCTGGTAACCTCTGGGACACTATGAGAGGTCTCCAGGGTAAAACTACTTTCATAGTAATACTAAGATGTTATTTGTCTTTTTCACTTTTATTTTCCATTAATTGAATAGTTGGAATTTTCCAGAGGTTTTGTGATGTGTGATATCACAGAAAATTGAATACAAAAGAAGAAAGAGAATCCAGCTGTCTTCCATTAAGCCAGACATTAAAGGGCCTCACAAAAATACAAAAGAATACCACTTTCCTAAAACTTTTGTGTTGTAAATAATCATTGTTTCTCATTAAAATTTTATTTGTTAACCTATAATAGGAATACTGTTTTTGTTTTTAGAAAATTAGTCTTTTAAAGTTTTTCTCAATTTTACTTTGTAATATGACAAATATTGATAAAGAAAATACATATAAATAAAAAGACTATGGGATAGTCAATCATTTTTTTTTTTAGTGTGAAGTGGTCCTAAGAATGAAAAGCTTGAAAACTGCTTATTAAATATTAAAATTATTTTCTGTAAAAACAAAACAAAACAAAAAAATCACATTTTATGAAATGAAAACTACATTTTTTAGATGCAACATAAGCTGACAAAGCAGTGGGAGATTTGCAGAGTTCAAGACAGTAAGATTAGGCATTCTGAGAGGTAAGTAAGCAGCAAAGTCAATTGTGCCTTGAAGGTAACTGATCAGCTCTGGAAATCTTGGATTTCTGTTTGATGAAAGCACAAGGGACAGGAGAGACCAGAGCTAAATATGGGAATTCTGGTAAAACTGCAACCCCAACAGTTATGTCTTTAGATTAAGATCCATAGGACCAAGGACAAAAAGAGTCCTGGTGTGGCACCGTGGGTTAAAACGCTGGACTACAAAGTTAGTTTGAACCGCAGAGTCAGTTCATGCTCACCAGCCATTCCTCTGAAACCCTATACAGGGTTGCTATGGGTTGGAACCAACTCAATGTCACTTAACAACAGCAACAACTGCTCAATAATGAGATCATAAAGATTCTGTCCAAGGAGGGTGTGATTGAGAAGAAAGTGAACAAGTCTCTTCTTTCATCCCTGCACCTAGAGTCCTCACCAATTCATCAATAATTAAGTGCATCACAAACAAGACTATGTGAAGAAAATAAAGAAAATGGGTGAAGTGAACAACCAGACACAGCTAAAGCAACATGTCATGAAATAAAGATAGTAAGCTGGATGTAGTGCAACGAGAAACCAATTAGAAAAAAAAAAAAAAAAGCTTAAGGGATGTTGAGGTTAAAGTATAAAGGTCTATTAATTCTTAATTATAGTTTCAGAAGGAAATAATAGAAAAAACAAAAAAGAATAAATATTTGGGAAAAAAAACAAGAACTTTCCAAAATTATTGAAGGACACAAATCTTCAGATCCAAGAAGCCCAAAAAGAAATTCAAATGCATCATTCCCAAATGAAAGAATACAAAGAAAGAAATAAAAGCTAAAAGAAAATAATGCACCATTAAAATAATACCTCATATTAAAAAGTTAATTTCTCAATAGGCACTATAGAGGCAAAAAGAAAGTGGAATAATATTTTAATAAATCTGAGAAAAAATAACTCTCAAACTACAATTCAATATTTCAACAACAACAACAAAAAACCAAATAAAGGCATATTCACACAAACAAGAAGGAGGAGAATTTACCACTAATACACCCTCACTAAAGAAAATTCTAAAGAAGATTATTTCAAACAAAAGACCAGATGGAAGGAATGATGAATTAAGATCAGCAAAAAATGTGGAGAATTCAAAGATTTATTGATTTAGAGATAGCATAAAAAAATTAATTATTGGAGTTAAAAAACAAGATTGTATTTGAATATAGAACAAAATAGCATATCATTTTGGAAGGGATACTGAAGTTCAGAATAATATAATATATGTAGCAGAGTTTAGGAGAAGGATAAAGATATTGATTCCCCCACTCCCTGAAATTACTAAGCATGCACATTAAAATAATAAGTAGGATAAAAGTAAATCATGGGTATTGAGCATATAATTTCCAAACAGATGTGGGAGAAACACTGATTTGAAAAAAAATTAATAAAAAAGAAGGAAAGGAAGATTTAAATTGGGAAGTGAAGAAACAGAAAAAGTTAAACAAACAAACAAACAAACAAAAACCTCACAAACACTCACATAGAAAACAAATCAGAAATTATAATAAACAAATAGATTAAATGGTTGCATTGAAAATAAAAAAAGTGTCAGACAAAAATTTTTAAGTACATGATGTTAATTAGTATAACTATAAAAAAGGATTGTCAAACTATAGTCCTCAAACCGTATTTAGTTCACCATCTGTTTATGAATGTTTTGAGGGAGAGAAAGAGAAGAATATTTGACAGAGACCACATGTGACCAGAAAATGCTAAAATATTTAGTATCTGGAACTTCGTAGAAAAATTTTGCCAACACTTGCTCTAAAACATAAATTTAGAGCAAAGTTATTCATAATATTAAGAAATTAGCTAGATGCCTTAGTTTCTTAGTGCTGCAGTAACAGAAATACCCCATAGGTGGTTTTGATTTCTTTCTTCTTTTTGGACATGTACACTTATTGTAATAAATTGTCCTCTCAGCACTGCTTTTGCCATATCTCAAAGATTTTGGTATGTTGTGTTTTTGTTCTCATTTATTTCTAGGAACTTTGTGACTTCATGTTTGATTTCTGCTACTACCCAGTTGTTTTTTAGCAGAATGTTATTCAGTTTCCATGTATTTGACTTTATTTCCTTGGTCTTCTTATTGTTGATTTCTAATTTAATAGCATTGTATTCTGAGAAAATGCTTTGTAGTGTTTTGATGTTTGTAAATTTATGGAGGCTTGTTTTGTGGCCTAGAACATGGTCTATTCTGAAGAATAT
>NW_006408994.1:387070-388144 GCF_000296735.1 Chrysochloris asiatica | reverse complement strand
GAAGGCTGTGCTCTTTGATCTTTATCAGTAAATGTTTAAGTCCTCTTCACTTTCAGCAAGCAAGGTTGTATCATCTGCATACCATTAGGTGGTGCTAAAGAATTACTCACATTTCCCCATGTTTTTCTATTTCTTTGTTTTGTTTTTTCCCTCCTTATTATGACTATATATATACTCCTCCCCACCTCACCAGATTTTTATAATGTTTGACTATTTTCAGTCTTGATATTTAGTCCTCATTCTATCTGTGAAAGTGCTTTCCCAATTTACAGTTGCACCCTTTAAAATCCTACCGATTGGGCAAGAGCCAATACCAGTTGTTATACAGCATAGCAGGATCTATAACCAAGACTTACTACAAACACTCTGAATCGATCTGTAAGAGCAGTGAATAGAGAAGTACATATCCTCATCACACCTATAAAGAGGCCATTAGAGAGTGCATAAGAACATGCCAAAATACATTAATCTAATTAATACAAATACAACAATACCATAATGCTTAAAAGGCAGCAGAAAATTTTTGCTCACATGCATAAATAAAAGAGAGTGAACAATGATGAAGAAGAGCTAGAAATTGCATTGGAGGGTGAAGAGGCTTTGGAATTGTCTGAAAAGGAATTTAGGAGAATGTGATTGAGATGCATCTAAATGTTCCACAGAAAGGTTGAGGAAAATAAGAAAGAATTTAGAAAAGTGTTACAGGAACAGTCAAACAAAATATATATAGCATTGGAGACAATGCAAAACCTTAAAAAGATGACCAATACTAAAATATCAGAAATGGAAAATGCACTCAGAAAGCAAAAGAGTATAATTGAAGGGATGAAAGCCAGAATCAGTGAGCTTGAAGATAAATATCTCAATACTGCTAAGATAGAAGAACAAACAGAAAAAAGAATGAAAAAAATCTGAAGGAAGTTTAAGATTATTGTGGGACAACATGAAATGGAATAACATGTGGTTGACTAGAATTACAGAATATAGAAAAGAATGTGAAATTTCCTAATGCATTTTACAAAGAATGCATAATCCTCATACTGAAACCAGGCAAGGACATCACTAAAAAAGAAA
>NW_006408994.1:380420-386970 GCF_000296735.1 Chrysochloris asiatica | reverse complement strand
ACTCTTTCATCTGTTGATTGAGTTTGGGGTGGTGCTGCCATGTATGTCAATCTCTGGTTGTTGTCTGTTCTTGTTGGTTCTCAGTCCAAAGAACTCCATTTAGGATGTTTTGCAGTGCAGGGTTGACTTTGGCAAAATCCCTTAGCTTCTGTTTATCCTGGAATGTTTTTATTACACTGTCATATTTGATTGACAGCTTTGCTGGATAAAAGATTCTTGGTGTGCAGTTTTTTCTTTCAGGGTTTTGTGTATGTCTCCCCATTGCCTTCTTGCCTGAATGGTGTCAGCTGAGAGATCTGAACTTAATCTGACTTGCTTGCCTTTGTATGTAATGCTTCTCTTTTCCCTCGCTGCTTTCAGGATTGTCTTCTTATCTTTGATTTTGGAAAGCTTATTGATGATATGTCTCAGTGATTTTCTTTTGGGGTCTATCCTTTCCTGTGGTTCGTTGAACTTGAATGCTTATCATTTTGCTTTTCAGGATGTTAGGAAAGTTTTCTTTATGATATAACTCAGGATTTAATTTTCAGCCTGTTTCATTTTTAGTCTGTCTCTCCCACTCCACAACCCCCATTCTTGCCTTTTTCCTAGTGATAAACAGTTCAGGGCCAGTTGTGGCCATTTTGTGCTGCTGTTTGGTTTTAAGTGGAACCTGTCTCTTTAAATTTTGAGAAGATCTCTGTGCAAGTGTAGAACTCTCTGGGGGTCGGGAGGTATCCACTCACTCAGGCACCCCCTCTAGTCACCAAAATTGAGGTGCACAGACAGTGAGAGGCCAGTGAACAGATACAAAAACAAAAATGAATGTCCACATCTTTATCTCCAAGGTTCTGGCAAGTGTCAATTTGTGGTGGCTCTGATCCTTCTCCCACTTTGTCTCACCCAAGATGGCGACTATGGGCCACTGAGTCTGGTGGGCTCGAAAGTACGAGATTTCTTGCTTCTGCCTCAAATTCCACTGGCTATAGCCTTCAAACTATTAAAATATCCCTATATATGTGGTTCAGAGTTTTGGAACTGTCCCCTGAACCTGCTTCATCAGGTATTCTGTGTTATTGCTGATGGAGCTCCTCACTGCACTTCTACCCTATCTGTCATCAAGCCCTGCCTCCTCTACCAAAAATTCTTAAGTGTTTCCTCTTCATGTTGTCCCACAGAAATCTTAGACTTTCTTCAGACTTTTGTATCCCTTTTTTCTGCTTGCTTTTCTATCTTAGCAGTATTGAGATATTTGTCTTCTAGTTCTCTGGTTCTGGTTTCCATTTCTTCAATTCTATTCCTTTGTCCTTTCAATGTATTGTCCATTTCTGGTATTTTATTATTAATCATTTGGATCTCTTTTTGCTGTTTTTGAATTGTTTCCAATACTGTGTCTATTTTATTTGATTGTTTCTGTAGCGCCTTCCTGATTTCTTCCTTTTATTTTCAAACCCTTTGTAGAGCGTTTGGATGAATCTCAATATCACTCTCCTGAATTCCTTCTCAGGCAATTGCAAAGCCTGCCCTCATTCCAAAGTGAAGCCTAGGTCTACCTCCAGATCATTTGTCTCAGTTACTCTATCTTGTTTCTGGACATGTGCCAGTATGGTCGGCTGTTTCTTGGCCATATTCGATAATTAGGTGTGATTTCAATAAGTGGATGAATGTATGTTGATGTATTATTATTCTTTCTGATTGCCTCCAGGCAGATGTGATTAGGAGATGGACTTCTCTCTTCACTTTTTTTTATTACTAACTCAGAGTAACTGTAGAAGGTGTTGGTTATCTATCTGGTATATAGAAGCTGGTATTGGCTCTTGCCTGGATGGTGGGATTTTACAGGTTTGATTGCAACTTGGCTATATGACCATAATTGCTGTCACTTCCTGGGTAATGTAGGGAGATAAAGAGCCCCCTGAAGGTAAAAGGGGGACCAAAAAACAAAACATCAACAGAAAAAAACAAAACAAAACCCCAGGTTGGATAATATAGTCTATACTTGCAGAAAAGAAAAGAAAAGAAAAATCTGTAGCATAATATGTTGTTGTTATGTGCCTGGAGTTGATTCTGACTCATAGTGATCCTGTACAGGGTTTCCAAGGCTGTAAATCCTTACGGGAACAGAAGGCCTCATCTTTATCCCATGGAACAGCTGGTAATTTTGAACTGCTGACCATGAGATTAGCAGCCTGATTTGTAACCACTATGTTAACAGAGCTTTTTGAGTGTGACTTTAATGCCCCTCTCTTGGATTCTTGCCTTCAAGTCCACCTGAAAAATTTCAAGATGTTACTGTTATGCCTTATGATGTAACTCAAGATTTAATTTTTGGCTTGTTTCCTTTTTAGTCTGTCTCTCTTCCACTCCACAACCCCGTTCAGGACTTCTTCCTAGAGATGAACAGATCAGGACCAGCTGTAGCTGTTTTGGGAGACCATTCAGTTTTAAGCAGTTTCTTAACACTTCTTAGTGTTTTTTGCTGATCAGAACTATGCACATGTGTAGTAGAACCCTCCGAGGGTGACGGTAGGGTGTCCACTCACTCAGGCACCCCCTCTAGTCACCAGAGTACATGCATGCACATAGTGAGAGACCAATGAACAGAGGGAAAAAAAAAGATGTCCACACCTTTATCTCTGAGTATCAGTCAGATGCCTGTGGTAGAAGCACTCCTCTGATCCTTAATCCACTCCATCATGCTCAATATGGCCACTCCAGGAGCATCTGGGAGCCGCAGATCAGAAAACACCACCTTTCTTGCTTCTGCTATAAATTCCACTGTCTGTAAGCCTTTGAGCTTTCTAAATATTCCTTTATATGTAGTTCATATAAAGAGTTTTGGGGCCATACCCTGAATCTGCTTAATCTGGCATTCTGTGTTATTGCTGATGGAGGTCTGCACTGCTCTTTTCTCTAATCAACTATTAAGCCCAACTTTACTTTTCCCCCATAGGTGGTTTTGACTAAGATAAATGTATTTGTCTTCTTACAGTTAGGAGTCTAGCAGTCTGTATTCAGGGTGCTGGTTCTACAGAAAGGCTTTCTCTATGTGATTAGGTCATCAATTGAGGAGAAGAGAGAGGGATCCTGGGTTCCTAGATGACTTATGGGAACAGAGGTATCGCCATGTGACCCACCTCCAGATCATTACAGATTACATAGAAATAAACATATCTCTTACTTAAACTATAGGGGGCACTTTGTGAATAGAACTCAGCCTATAACTAATGCATCAAACAAATGAAAGCCAGTTAGCTAGAATAATATCAGACAAAACAGACTTTAAAGCAAAATGCAATGAATGATAAAATGTTCATTTTACTGCATGATATAGCCATTCTAAAAATGTATAAAAATGTTATAAATTCCAAGCAACTCAAAGATCAGAGAAGGAAGAATAATGTAAGTTACAAAATATTTAATAAAGGAACAGTAACTAAAACACTGTGCAAATTTGTGGAGTATACTTAATGCAATACTTAGTGACAAATGCATAACCTTGTTTAAAGCTAAATTTCATTAAAATGTAAAATCACGATTCTTATACAAATATAAAACTGAACATGTGTTAAATATTTTATTCTACTCAATTAATGAGGGGACTGAGCAAATGTTATAACCATTTAAAGAGAATCCAAAGAACAGATATATTTATAGATCAGCAATATTGAAAAGAATATTCAAATGGAAGCAAAACTGATTTCCCCACAGGGAATTAGGGAAGTCAGCTGAACCTCTACCAAACAGAACAGAATCAACATGTCTATAGACAAGAATTATTTTGGATTGCTAGTAGTTATCTATAACTTACTGAGTTGTAAAATAGCTTAAAGACATGAAAGTATAGAGTCAAATAACACAGAAGTTATGTTATATGCAGACAATACATACTTTTCAGTGGGCCTAAATTATCCTCACAAACTCTCCTCTTCTGATATATATATATAAACTCACAGAAAGATTATTCATGATCAAAAAGTAAAACTGTGATCTAGATTTGGCCTGATTATATATATATATATATATAAACTCACAGAAAGATTATTCATGATCAAAAAGTAAAACTGTGATCTAGATTTGGCCTGATTATTTATAGCAGTGCAACAAGAAAGTTAGTATGATTTATGAAGTTTGAGAAAGAGAAATAATAATAATAACAATACAGCAATATAGACCAAATGAAAAAAAGGCCATAAAGCTGAGAGGAAAACTGAATACACTGAAAAACAGAGTTCCTATATTTGCAACAAGATGCAGACAGATGTGAGAGCACCATCTCAGATATCCAGTGAGGAAGAGACACACTAACTTCAAATTCAAGACTTTGAAGAGCTGAGATTTCAGAGAAATCAGCTGGTCAAAATGCAGGGAAAGATAAAGTACAACTCCTTGGCTGGGGGACATCAACTACATTAATAGTATTGAACTACAATAATTAGAGATGAACTGGCATAAAGCCAGATTTGCAATGCATGACTAAAATGAAGAATCATTCAAAACAACAGAGATATATAACCTGAGCTCTAAGCACCTGTCAGTTTGTTATACTGTGGTGGGTTGCATGTTGCTGGAAGCTATGCCACTGGTATTTTAAAGAACAGCAGGGTCATCCATGCTGGATAAGATTCAGCTGAACTTTAGACTAAGAAAGGCTAGGGAGAAAGAGAGGCAGACTCCTTTTGAATGTTTAGCCACTGAAAACCTTATGATTAGCATCAGAACAGTGTCAGATATAGTGATGAAAATGTAAACATCATGAATAGTGGTGGGTGTGTGTCATGGAGTTGGCTCTAATTCATAGTGACCCTATATAGTTTCTGAGACTGAAAATCTTTATGGGAAAAGTAAGCTTATCTTTCTTCCATTGAGTGGCTGGTAGACACAAACTGCTGACCTAGTGATTTGTAACCCAATTCATAACCAACGACACTATCAAGGTTCCTTATGAATATCCCCATAATATTGTCAGATACAATGTTGAAAATGATCCCCTCAGTTTAGAAGTTACTCACAAGGTGACTAGGGAAGTGCTGTCTTCTCAAAATGGAGCTGACCATAATGATGTGAATGGAGGGAAGGTTTTGGAACCTTTATTTGCTGATGGGACACAACTCAAAATAAGGAGAAAGAACTAAAAACGCCCATTAATAATTGGAACATGGGATGTACAAAGTATGAATGTAGGGAAACTGGAAGTTGTGAAAAATGAAGTGAAATAGGTAAAGATTGATATTCTAGGCATTAGTGAACTGAAAGTAACTGGTATTGGCCATTTTGAATCTGATAATTGTATAGTTTACTATGCCAGGAATGACAAATTCAAGAGGAATTGTGTAGCATTCATCATAAAAAAACAAAAACAAAAACAAAACCCAACAAAACATTTTAAGCTCTCTCTTGAAATACAATGCTGTGTATGATAGGATAATAGCCAAATGCCTAAAAACAAGATCATTTACTGCCACAAATTTTCAAAAATACGTACCAACCACTAAAGCCAGTGATAATAAAATTTATCATTGTAAAGCCAGTGATAGTAAAATTCAAGAATTTTATCAACTTCTTCAGTCTGAAATTGATCAAAAATGCAATTAAGATGTGTTGATTGGAATGCAATGGTTGTGGTGATTGGAATGTGATAGAAACAAAGAGGAAGGGTAGGTAGTTGGAAAATATGGCCTTTGTTATAGAAATGAGCTGGAAATCATGTGATAGAATTTTGCAAGAGCAATGACTTACTCATTGCAAAAACCTTTTTTATACAACATAAAAGGTGATTAAAAATATAGACCTCACCAGATGGAATACACAGGAATCAAATTGACTACTTCATTAGGGCCACTGTTAAACAGACTACAAATTGGTCATATTGCAAGTTCAGGTTGAAGCTGAAGAAAATTAAAAGAAGCTCATGAGAGTAAAAATATGACCTTGAACATATCTCACCTGAATTTAGAGACTATCTCAAGAACAATTTTTTTTTAGTGTTTTATTGTGAATTATGTGATAGTTTATAGGCAAGAACATTAGTTTTATATTCATCCTATCTTATATTGTTTCATTGTTATGGTTACGATCCCCTCCATGCATCATCAACCAACCAAAGGGTACATCCTACAGTCCTGCCCCCCTTCACCCTCCAAGCTCCCCACCTCCTCATCCCCCACCCCCGAGTCATCAGCACACAGACCCTCTCCCTCTCTGGGTCTAAAGTCCCCAGCTGCTCCATTTCTCTATGTCATCGTCTCTGCCTCCATCTCAGGGTTCACTGCTTCTCTGGGTAGGGTTCTGCTCTCCACTCTTCTCCCTTCATGGTCCCAGGGACCTCCACTCCTAGACTGCAAAGCTAATCACTCCCCTCCTTACCACAAAATGTCTACCTTGACGTTTACAACCCTCACAATCAGTCCTGATAACAATTGTTCACCAGTGTATCACAAGAGACCTATCGGCATTTCCTTTCACCAGTCCCGCCTAGACAGATTGGATACTACTCAGTGGAGATTCTACCTTCCTCCATGCCCTCTGGATCTAGGTTCCCTCTTGAAAGCTTGTAAGCCAGTCACTTCTT
>NW_006408994.1:372084-375935 GCF_000296735.1 Chrysochloris asiatica | reverse complement strand
GCCTCCAAGGAGCACTCTGGCTGCACTTCTTCCAAAACGGATCTATTGGTTCTTTGGGCAGCCCATGGTGCTTTCAATATTCTCCTCCAGCACCGTAACTCAAAAGCATGCATATGAGGTTATTGAAAATACCGTGACTTGGATCAGGCTCACCTTACTGTTCAAGCTGAGAGCTTTGCTCTTCAACACTTTAAAAAGATCTTGTGCAGCAGATTTGCCTAATACAATATGTCTTTTAATTTCTTGGCTGTTGTTATTAAGTGCCTTCAATTCTATTGCAACTCATAGCGACCCTGTGCAGTGTTTGTAGGGAGTGGCTGGTGAGCTTGAACCACCGACCTTGCAGTTCTAACTGACCTGAGGTCCAGGGCTTATCCTACAGTGCCAAACCAGGACTCTGAGTCTAACCTTGAGCCTCTTTAACATTTTATTGCCTGGTGTGGGGATTGTAGTACATTAGACTTCTGAATCCAAGAGTCCCCAAGAATTCTCATTCCCACCCCCTGAGTGGGAAAGAGTGATCCCATCATAATTCAACTGATTGAATTATCTGAAAGGGTACTAGAATGTGCCCAGGAAAATAGGCTTCTTGTTAAGCTTTGTAGAGTATGGGGCCTTAAATGGAATCCTGAGCCCCACCCAGAACCTTTGGAGGTGGACATTCCCACTTGAAAAGACAAGCAGACCAACCCATAAGGACGAGAGGAACAGAAGATACTTCTTGAAAGAAAGACCAGTGGTGGGGAAAAAAACAGACTGGCTGTAACAATATCAAGCAAGCTGTTTACCTTGGAACCATCAAGACAAGAAAATCTGTCCATCAGGGTAAACCCCTTTCTAAGACTGAAACTCAAAGGGCACGCAGAAACAGTCTTGTGTGCTTGCTGGTGACTGTTCTGGTCAACTTGTGAGTGGAAGTGGGGGAAATGCAGCAATGAAGACATGGGCTGAGTTTGGTCACGTTGTAAAGGTTATGTTCTGATGACCTTGAGGTGAGAGAGAGATGAGGAAAGTCTGGCTGGTTTAAAATTTCAGGGAGACATGTGAATTCCCAAGTCCATGGACACTTGGTGTTAAAGTTAAGTGACCAGCTGCTCTGAAGTGGGTGGAGGTGTGTGAAAACTTCCAAACTTACAGACAATACCCATCTGATCTAGTTTGGATGGCTTGCTGACCAGAATTCGATCAGATGAAGATAAAGAAGTTTGATACAGGGAGCAAACGTAAATTGCTACAATTTGATGAACTGGACCTTTGCTTATGGATGTGGTGGTGATGGTGGTAGTGTGCCATGGATGCAGTACCGACTCATAGAAACCCTGTATAGGGTTTCTAAGGCTATACATCTTTATGGGAGCAGATCTTTATCCCGTGGAACTGTTGGTAATTTTGAACTGATGATCTTTATGTTAGCAGCCTGACTCGCAACTACTATGCTACCAGAGTTCTTTGCTTATGGTTGTAGTTGCCCAAAATCCCAACCACAAGGGAAGGAGTCTTCATATCAAGGATCAAGCTTGCTTTCTCAGTACACTGGGTTGATAGAGACAGGCAACTTAGATTTTGGCTATCAAAAATGGTGGGCTATAAAGGCATGAAGTGGCTGACTTACAAGATTTCATGAGAGTGCTTAGTGTCATAATGAGGGGGTTAAGATAAAATCCCCACTGAATAGTTTTTCTCGTGACCAGATGGGTCTGGTTAAAGGGGGTGGGGGATGATGGGGATAGGGTTTTATGATTCAACTGTGAGTAATTGTTATCAGGACTAATGGAGATGATCACAACTGTTAAATGTAGAACAGTAGTAACTAAAAGAGGGGAGTAGTTAATCTGTCATTTCAGGAACAGAGGACCCTAGGACCATTAGGAGGGAAGAGCATGAGTGGACTGAGGGATCATAACCAGAAAAGCTCTGACAACTGAGATAGTGTCAGATGTGATGGCACAGAGAAATAAAACAGCTGAGGATAAAAGCCTACAGACTGAGAAATACAGTGTGCCTGTGGGCAGGAGGCTGGCTTGCAAAATGTGCTCTTTGGACATTTAAACAAATATATATTTTCAGCATGGTGTGTCTACAAAATGAAAAAAAAAGGAGGGAATATAGCCTAGAGGCAAACATTGTTAACTGAGTACATGGAGGGGATTGTAATCATTGCAATGATTTGTTTACTGTAAAACTGATGATCTGCCCATGTAAACCTTCACTCAATCCACATTAAAAGCTTTTAAAAAAGATGGAAGTATACACAGAGTCACTGTATCAAAAAGAAATGATCGATATTCAACCATTTCAAGAGATGACATATGATCAAAAACCTATGGAAGTGAAGGAAGAAGTCCAAGCTGTACTGAAGGTATTGACAAAGAACAAAACTTCAGGAATTGATAGAATGTAAATAGAAATCTTTCAACAAACTGATGAAGCAATGGAGGTGTTCACTCATCTATGCCAAGAAATTTGGAAGACAGCTACCTCGCCAACCAATTGGAAGAGATCTATATTTGTGCTCATTCTGAGGAGAGGTGTTAAAAGGGAACAATACCATTAATATCATATGCAAGTAAAATTTTGCTGAAGATAATTAAAAACTAGTTTCTACAGTACATTGACTGGAAACTGCCAGACAGTCAAGCTGGATTCAGAAGAGGATGTAGAACTAGAGATATATTGCTGATGTCAGATGGATGTTTGCGGAAAGCAGAGAATACCAGAAAGCTGTTTACTTGTGTTTTATTGACTATGCAAGGGCCTTTGACTATGAATCATGACAATCTATGGATAACACTGTGATGGATGGATGGATATTCCAGAACACTTGATTGGGCTGATGAGGAACCTGTACATAGACTAAGAAGCACTCATTCAAACAGAATAAAGGGATACTGTATGGTTTAAAATCAGGAAGGTGTGTGTCAGGGCTCTATTCTATCACCATACTTATTCAATTTGCAAGTTGAGCAAATAATCCAAAAAGCTAGAAGAATGTGATATCAGGATTGGAGGAAGACTCATAAATAGCTTGTGATATGTAGATGATACGGTTTGCTTGCTAAAAGCAAAGAGGACTTAAAATACTTACTGATGAAGATTAAAGACTACAGCCTTCACTATGGATTGCACCTCATTGTAAACAAAACACAAATCCTCACAAATGGAACATGATAGTAAATAACATGATAAATGAAGAAAAGATTGAAGTTGTCAATGACTTCATTTTGTTTGAATCTAATATCAACATTCATGGAAGCAGCAGTCAAGAAATTAAATGATGTATTACACCAGGCAAATCTGCTGCTCAAAACCTCTTTAAAGTATTCAAGAGCAAAGATATCAGTTTGAGGACTAAGATGCACCTGACCTATACCATGATATTTTCAGTAGTCTCATATGCATGTGAAAGTTAGACAATGAATAAGGAAAGCCATAAAATAATTGATCCATCTGAGTTAAGGTGTTTGAGAAAAATAATTAAAGTAATGTACTGCCAGGAGAACAAACAAATCCGTGTTAGATGATCCAGGATGGCAAGATTTTGTCTGTCATACTTTGAACATATTATCAGGCACTGGAAAACATTATTTTTGGTAAAGTGGAGGGTCAGTGAAAGACAGTAAGACCTCCAATGAGATGAATTGGCACAGTGGCAGCAGCAATGGGCTAAAATGCAACAACAATTGTGCGGATGGCGCCGGACCAGACAGTGTTTTGTTCTATTGTGCACAGGGTCACTATGAGTTGGATCTACTGGATGGCACCTAACAACAACAAGCCAACAAGTTTCAAATAGTAAGTAACACCAGCTATGAAAGGGACAGAAAAATAAGAGCATGAAAAAAAAAAAAAAA
>NW_006408994.1:370955-371984 GCF_000296735.1 Chrysochloris asiatica | reverse complement strand
GCCCTCTGGATCTAGGTTCCCTCTTGAAAGCTTGTAAGCCAGTCACTTCTTGCCTTTATAGCTCCCCCCGCCCCCATTTTGGATAGCCAGTGTCTAAGTTATCCATCCTTGTCTACTCTGTGTATGGAGATGATGGGAATGTTCCTCGTTGTAAAGATTTGTTCCCTCTGTTGGGCTCCTGCATCCATAGGTGTAGGTCAAGTTCATCAAATTGTATCAGATTACTCCTTTTTTTCCCTCTTCTTTCTTCTTCTAGTTGAGCTGTGATCATCCAGTCATTGAAGCCAGGTCAAGTGAGTATTATCTGCAAGTGTGGGTGTTCTTGTGCATATGCTCTCTCTTCTTATCAGCTGGATGCTTCACTCTCCTCTCCAGTACTCCATGGCTATGTCACTGACTCTGGTCCCAAGAATCCCTGGTCTTACCACACTGGTGGCCAACCAGGTCTCCACCTGGGTTCACAGGAGTCTACTGAATGTTGTAGGGCTTAGCTTGCAGCTTTATTGCTGTTTTCCCCTCACTTTCCCTTATCAGTGTCAAACGTGGTCACCAATCAGAGCGTGTATTCCCTTTGAGTTCTCAAGAACAAATTTGATGCAATAAACTCTGTTGACTGAAGAAAGAGCTGTAGGATGACATCAAGAACATCATAAAGGAAAGAAGCAATAATCAATAAAAAAACATGAAAGAAAAGGCAAAAATTTGATATTTAAAGAGACTCTGAAATTTGCTCTTGAGCATTGAGAGGCTAAAGCAAATGGAAGAAATGAGGAAGTCAAAGAGCTGAACAGAAAACTTCAAAGACCTGGAAAATTTCAAAAACTAGAAGAGCAGAACAAGTTCATAATTTCTCAAACTGAAAGAACTGAAGAGAAAATTCACAATTCAACTTGCAATATTGAAGGAATTATAGGGTAATATATTGAATGATACAGAAAGCATCAAAGAAGATAGAAAATATTTTGAACAGGAGTGAGCAGATAGAGCGATGAGAGCGCACTCTGAGTGCAAACACCAACCAGTGATTTT
>NW_006408994.1:363833-366218 GCF_000296735.1 Chrysochloris asiatica | reverse complement strand
GATTTCCAAGGAGCAACTGGTGGTTTTGAACCACCCACCTTTGAGGTTCAAACTGACCTTGCAGTCCAGTGCATTATGCTGTAGCTTCACACCAGGACAATATGATAGGGTCTTCAAAAACTTCATGGAAAAATTCCATTATTTTATGATTCCATTTTTCCAACTTCTTTTGAATCCACTCATAAATCTCAAACCCAGACAATCATTCTGGGCTCTCACACTTAACTTTTTAAATTTACATTTTTGTATGTACTTGGAGCTGTGCTTCTATTTTTGGTTCAAAATAAATAAAATTTATTTTATTTCCACAGACTTAAGTTTAAGTTAAGAAGCTCTGGTAGCTTAGTGGTTATGGATCAGGCTGATAATCTCTCAGTCAGCAGTTCAAAACTACCAGCCGTTCCATGGGAGAAAGATGAGGCTATCTGCTCCTGTAAAGATTTACAGCCTTGGAAATCCTGTACAAGTTCGCTATGAGTCGGAACTGACTCCATGGCACATAACAACAAAAGTTTAGAGGATTAATAAATTATTTTTTCAGGAAATGCAGGAGACTTTTTTGTAGAAGTTATTCCCTTTCAAAAAATAAATTTCACCAAAATTTGAAGAAGCAATTAAGTCAAAATAGGACTACACATGTGATTTTCCTACATTAAACATTCAGTGAAATTCTTGTGCAAATATAGAATGCTAGTTCAGTCACTATAAATTATCATGGTTTCAATCAATACTACAGTGAGTCTTCTATGACTACACTAATTATTTATTGTCTTAAATCTATGAAGATTTTGACATTTCTAAAGATGTTGGTTGGGTTTTTCTTTTTTCCACTTTCATAAATTTCTACTTGGCTTATTTTAGACAGTACTCAAAATGTAAAAAGACAAAATCACATACAAAATATTTTTTTTCCCTGAGAACAAGCTTATTTTAATTGATCAGATTTTACTATTTAAAGCAGATTTAACTTTACAGAAAAATTGTAACTAAGTACAGACTTATGTTCCTTCTTCCTGCTACACACACATTTTTCTTATTATTTACTCCTTTTATTCATGTAGCACATTTATTACAAATGATAACCTAGTATCAATCTATTTTAAGCTGAAGTCCATTTGGGTTAAATCTTTGTCTTGTACAGTTTTGATTAATGTATAAAATCATATGCTAACCACTACAATAAAATACAGAACAATTTTCTGCCCTTAAAATGGCCTGTGCTCTACCTCTTCATCTCTCCCCATTTCCCTCAACTGCTGGCAACAACTGATCTTTTTACTGTCTCTATAATTTTACCTTTTCCAGGAAGCATTAGAGTTGGAACCATACATTGTGTAGCTTTTCAGACGGATTCATTTATGGTTCCCCATGTCTTTCATGTCTCAATAGCCCATTTATTTTTATCTTTGAATAACACTCCGTTGCATGGAAGTTCCCATTTTATTTATTCATCTATTGAAAAAGTCTTGGTAGCTTCCATTTTTTGACATTTATGAACTCATTTAAATTTTTGCCAGATGTCTTAATTATCTAGGACTGCTATACAGAAATAGCACAAGCATTGTTGTTGTTGTTAGGTGCCATTGAGTTGGTACTGACTCATAGCGACCCTATGCACAACAGAATGAAACACTGCCCGGTTCTGGGTGCCAGTGCGTTGGTTGAGACTCATAGCGACTCTATGCACAACAGAGCAAAACGCTGCCAGGTCCTAAACCACCCCCATAACTGTTAGGTTCAAACCCACTGATTTTGCTACTGTGTCAATCCATCTTGTTGGTAATATTCCTCTTTTTTGCTGACCCTCCATTTTCCTAAGCATAATGTTCTTCTCCACAGATTGGTCCTCTGATAACATCCAAAATATGAGAGATGAAGTCTTGTCACCCTGAAGTCTAAGGAGCATTCTGGCTGCACTTCTCCCAAGACAGATTTGTTTGTTTTTCTGGTACTTTTAATATTTGTCTCTAACATCATAGTACAAATGCATGAATTCTTTTATGGTCTTCCTTATTCATCGTACAACTTTCACATGCATATTGTTGTTGGTGTCAAGTGCCGTTGAGTCAATTCCGACCCATAGCAACCCTGATTAGGGTTTCCTAGGAGCAAATGGTGAGCTTGAACTGCCAACTTTGCAGTTCAAACCGACTTTGCAGTACAGCATATTAACCCACAGTGTCACACCAGGACTCTACATGCATGTTGTTGCTGTTGTTGTAATGTGCCATGGAGTTGGTTCCGACTCACAGCGACCCTGTACAGGGTTTCCGGGGCTGTAAATCTTTACGGGAGCAGAAATCCTCATCTTTCTCCCACGGAACAGTTGGTAATTTTGAACTGCTGACCCTGAGGTTCGCAGCCCGATTTCTAACCACTACGCTA
>NW_006408994.1:353447-363143 GCF_000296735.1 Chrysochloris asiatica | reverse complement strand
GATTACAGGGAGTTTATAAGCCTGCCTTCAGTCTATACTTGATTGGATATGCTAAAAGGGAGTTAGAATTTACCAGAAAAAATAGGCTTCTTGGTTTGAGACTTTGTAGAGTATGGGGACTTTAGGTGGAATCCTGAACCCTTCCCAGAACTTTCAGAGTTGGTACATTTGCATTTGAAAAGACATGCTGACCAACTCAGAAATGTTGGAAGAACTGGAGGTTCTTGACTGAAAGGAGGCAAAGGGAAAAAAGCAGGCAGTTCGGCTTTTTGAGTTTTGGAGGCATCAAGGCAAGGAAAGGTCAATCAGAGAAAACCCCTTCCTGGGACTGAAAGTTAGTTACCAGTGCCTGTGTCTACATGTGAGTGGAATTGTGGAAAATGCAGCATTGAAGACGCTGGCTGAGTTTGGATATGCTCTATTGGCACCCATTAACCTTGAGATAAGAGAAACAGGTAAGCTGACTGTTTGGATGTTTAGGGAATTGTGTGAACTCCAGAGCCCACAGGCACTGAATTTACCCGTGGGGGCTAGGTCTGAGAATGAAGGGCAGCTGATTTGAAATGTCAGGAGGTGTGTGTTAACTCCCAAACTTGTAACTGGTACCCATTTGACCTAGCTTGCTTAACTAGGGTTACACTGACCAGAACCTAACAGAATGAAGATAAAGATGTTAGATACTCTGAGCAAGTGTCAATTGCTACAATTTGTTTGACTGCACTTTTGTTTACGAACGCAGTTGCTCAAAAATCCCAATTGGAATGGAAGATTCTTCCTATCAAGGAACATGCTTGTCTCCTCAGTGTACTAGGTTGATAGAAATAGGCAATTTAGATATTGGGTATCAAAAATGGGTGGAAGTCTTCATGGGTGTGCTTAGTTTTTGAATGAGGGGATATGGTAGAATCCTCACTGACTAGCATTCCTTTTTTCCAGAGGTGCAAGGTGGTGTAGGATGATGCTGATAGGATTTTATGATTTCAGTTGTGAATAATTGTTAGAAGGATTAATTGTGATTGTTAAAATTGTAATTGTAGAAGATGAAGATGTGTAATTAAAAGAAGGAAATGTGTAATTAAAAGAAAGAGTATGAGTGGAGTTTGGGATCCCTGCCTAGAAAGTGCCCTTTGGACTTTTAAATGAATATATATATATAATTTTGTTTCGTATGTGTGCATCAAATACTTTTGCTTTGATGATTTGTGACATATAAGATGAAAATAGGCTCAGTGTGTTTTTGGTTGTAGGAGTTTTAGTTATATCATGTTAGGTGCACGAATGACTTACTTTTTTTTTTTTATTGAGAGATTATGCATATAGTTTATAGGTTCTGACTTGACAAAGGTGAGCTGTAACAGTTAGGGTTCTGTGTCAACTTGTCTAGGCCAGGATATCCAGAGGTTTAACAGTTGAGATGTGCTTATTCTCATGGTGATGAAACCTAATACAGACACAGTAAGCTCTGTGATTAGCAGCTTTAAGTAGCCAATTGAAGGGATGCTTCCTTACAAAATGGTTTAACCACAATGGAAAACAGTATAACACTTTCTGAAAAAGTTGGAAATAGAAATACTTTATGATCTATCCATTCCTCTACTTGGTATATATCCACAAGAAATACGAGCCATATATGCACACCAATGTTTATTGCAGCACTATTTATGATAGCAAAAAGATTGAGACAGCCTAAGTGCCCATCAATGGAAGAATAGATAAACAAACTTTAGTACATACATATAATGGAATATTATGCTACCTTGAAGAATAACAAGGAAGCTGCAAGCATCACATAACATGGATACACCTTGAGGATGTTATGCTTAGTGAAATTAGTCAGTCACAAAAGGACAAATATTGCATAAGACTATTATTGTAAAAGCTTAAGAAAAGATACCCATGCTAAAAGGGGAAAAAAATTATTTGTTGTTTACCAGGGGTGGAAGGGAGGGGACTGTAAAACACAGGGTAAGGGATAGACACATCATAGTTCAGGTGTTGGGGAGGGCAATACACAAGAAGGTGGAAGGGGATGGAAAAACAAGGTAGATAGGGAAACACTTAGGCAGGTTTGCAAGGGCTAAATGAGACCGAGGTAAATAGTGATGTATGCTCAACCTTGGACTAACAGGGCTCTGTGATACAGGGATAGAGGCATAGTCTGAATGGGTAAGAGAGGGGAAATAATGTTAAGATGTTTAACTGTCCATATCATCAGACAAAACAAGACCAGGTGAAGATTATGAAACAGACCATCAACTGCTCATATGCATGTTCCGGCTGAAAGTGAAGAAAATTAAAACAAGTACATGTAAACCAAAATATGACCTTGAACATATCCCACCAGAATTTAGAGACCATCTATCTCAACAGATTTGATGCATTAGACACTAAAGACCGAAAATCAAAAGAGTTGTAGGATAACATCAAGAACATCATAGAATAAGAAAGCAAAAGGACATTAAGAAGACAAGAAAAAAGGGAAAAAAACACAAAAAACAAACATCAGAGGGAATTCTCAAACTTACTTTCCAGTGTAGAGATGCTAAAGCAAATGGAAGAAATAAGGAGCTAACAGAACTAAACAGAAAATTTCAAATTTTTAAGAAGAAAAAGTCAAGTATTATAATGAAATGTTCAAAGACCTGGAGTTAGTATGGTGGACATATGAGTGGTGGGCATATACATGTATAGATACATATATGCCCTTCCCATCAAGTTGTTTCCAACTCATAGTGACCCTGTACAGGGTTTCTGAGGAGCAACTTTTGGTTCACAGTCCAGTGCTTTCCCTACAGTGCCACACCAGAAGTCCACACATAGATACACACACAAACACACACATATATATGTATATATATATGTATATATATATAGTTTCTGTTTAGTGTTGTCAAGTCAATTCTGACAATAGTGACCCTGTATAGAGTTTCCAAGGAGCAGCTGTTGTGTTTGAACTGCCAATCTTTTGAATCACAGTCCACTGCTGATCCTACAGTGCCACACCAGAAGTCATGTATATATACTCTCATACATACATAGAAGCCATGGTGACATAGTGGTTAAAGTGCTTGGCTGCAAACCACAAGGTTGACTGTTCAAATCTATCAGTCCCTTCATGATAGAAAGATATAGTAGTCTGCTTCCTTAAAGAATTATAGTCTTGGAAGCCCTATGGGACAACTCTACCCTATTCTATAAATTGTTTTGAGTAAAAATGGATAGGTCTGTATATGTATATATATAGCATAATGGTTATAAATCAGGCTGAAAACCACAAGGTTAACAATTCAAAACTAATTGCTAATCTCATGGTCAACAGTTCAAAACTACCATCTGTTCCACGGGAGAAAGATGAGGCGTTCTACTCCTATAAAGATTTACAGCCTTGGAAACCCTGTACAGGGTCACTATGAGTCGGAACCAACTCCACGGCACACAGTTGCCACCATATAGTTGTTAAGTGCCATTTTGTCAGTTCCAACCCATAGTGACCCTGTGTAGTATTTCCAAGGAGTAGCTGGTGAGCTTGAACCACAGACTTTGAGGTATCCATATTATATATATATATATATCAGACATGTTATCATGTGGCACCAGGGACCACTCCCTGGAGAAGAACTTAGTAAAGTGGAAGGTCAGCAAAAAAGAGGAAGACTCCCAACAAGATGGATTGACACAGAGGCAGCAGCAATGAGCTCAAAGGTAACAATTGTGAGGATGGTACATGACCGGAGAGTGTTTTGTTCTGTTGTGCATAGCGTTACTATCAGTCAGAATTGACTTGATTGTACCTAACAACAACAAACATAATTGTTAAGTGCCATCAAGTCAGTTCTGACTCAATGTGACCCTGTATAGGATTTCCAAGAAGTGGCTAGTGGGTTTGAACCACTGACGTTATGGTTTAGCAAGCCAGTGCTTACTCTACTACATCAGAACTCCACATATTACGTACACACACAGATATACACCTATATATATTAAAAAGAGGGAGAGAGTAGTTTTAAAGAATTGGTTCACATGACTGTGTAGGTTTGTTGTTGTTGTTGTTATGTGCCGTGGAGTTGGTTCTGACTCATAGTGACCCTGTACAAGGTTTCCGAGGCTGTAAATATTTACAGGAGAAGAATGCCTCATCTTTTTCCTGAGGAACAGCTGGTAGTTTTGAACTGTTGACCATGAGATTAGCAGCCCTATTCGCAACCACAACTCCATAATCTGTATGTTAGGCAATGACAGATGGGTTTGGCAAGTCCATAATCTTTATGTTAGTCAATGAAGAGTGGAGGAATTCTGACAAAATGTCTCTTTATAGTCTGTGGATCAGTATTCCCTAGGGACACATCCTGTGTTGCACTTAAAACCTTCAACTGATTTGATGAGTTCCGCTCACTTATGAAGTGTAATCAGCTTTAGTTTGTTGTTGTTGTTGTTGTTAAGTGCTTCAAGTTGGTCCCGACTCATCATGACCCTGTACAAGTTTTCCAAGGAGCAGCTGGTGAATTTGAACTGCCAATCTTGCGGTCCAGTGTATTATTCCACAGGGTCACATTAAGACTCCATTTTAGTTTAGACCAATTTATTTAATCACAAGTAACTGTATCATAACAGCTTTGGGACTAGTGTTTGTTAACAACTGGGTCCCTTAGCACAGCAAATTGACAAATTAACCATCACACTTAATAGGTAAACAGTGTGCCACGCTTTTTCCCCCAGTGTGCCTCCCGTTACAGATTTTTTTTCCTTCTTTCTTTGTTTCTACTGACATAAAAAGATATCCTTAATGTGTGGTATTAGAAAGGCAAACGTAAATTAATCAACAGCACATACACATCAGTTCATCAACTCTCATAGAAATTATTTTTAACCCAATTGAACTGGTGAGTAGTATGATTCCAGCTGTAATTTGAAAGTCAGCATAAGTCTGCTTGTTCTTTTTACTGGTATGGCACTGTGGGTTAATAGCCCAGACTGCAAAGTCATTTGAACCAGAAGGCCAGCGGTTCAAGCTCACCAGTCACTCCTCAGAAACCCTACACAGGGTCGCTATGGGTCGGAACCGACTCGAAGGCACTTAACAACAACTCATGTGCATTTTTAGGTCAGTCCTAGGGAGACTAGGTGTGGCACTATGGGGAAAAGCACTAGACCAAGGTCGGTTTGAACCACAGGTTGGTGGTTCAAACTCACCACCTGCTCCTTGGAAATGTTATACAAAGTTGTTATGAGTTAGATCCAACTCAACAGCGCTTACCAACACCACCACCAACAACAACAATAAGAAAAGAGCTTATTTGTGCCCCCACCCCATGTAATCACCTTCTTATTTGTCAATGTTCCCCATACTAGGCTAGGAACTTCACCAGAGCTGGCCTCAGTTAGCTATAGCTCCCTATAGGCAAGTAGAGGAGAAATCTCATTGCACATCTGTCTACATGAATCACTTTCTTGACCTTGGTTAAGTCAGACCTTTCATTGAAAGCATTTTGGTTTTGGCATCATGGAAGTGGAATTACTTCTAGTTTGGCAGCTGTTTCACTGCGTCATCTCTGGAACCAGCAAAGCCAAGCCAACCAACTCTCCAGGGTGTTTGACTGCAGTGCTCCTGAGAACCATGTGCCTCACACGTGATCTTTAACTAAGATAAGTTTGACATTCTGAACCCACAGTATTTGGGGACTAAGATAAGTGCTCTTGACAGCTATAGCCAAGCTGGGACTTGAGGATGAGCTAGATTAGATGTACCTGTCACCAGGAGTAGGGCACACTGCCCATCTGCAATGTTGTTGTTGTTGTTAAGTGCCGTCGAGTCGGTTCCGACCCATAGCGACCCTGTACAGGGTTTCCGAGGGTGTAAATCTTTACGGGAGTAGAAAGCCTCCTCTTTCTCCCGCGGAGCGGCTGGTAGTTTCGAACCGCTGACCTTAAGGTTCGCAGCCCGATTCGTAACCACTACGCTACCAGAGCTCCTGCCCATCTGCAATAGGTTGATTTAAATAACTGATCATGAAAGACCAGACTGAAGCAATGCTTCTGATAACATGATTGTTTACTATAACAAATATCTTTTGTTTTAAAGAAATATTAGAGTTAAAATGGTGGTTAGGAGCCAATTTACATTTTTCCAATAAAAGTGATTCATTCTTTAGAAAGAAGAGAAAGTCCTGGTGTGGCACTGTATGATAAGCATTCGCCCTCAGGTTTGGTTTGAACCTCAAGGTCAGCAGTTCAAACTTGCCAGCTGCTCCTGGAAACCCTATACAGGGTCACTACGTGTCAGAGCCACCTTGATGGCACTTAACAACAACAAACAGCAAACTTGTAGTGGTGATCATGAAACACCGCTGAAAAATGGAAACATGAAGGTAAAGAGAAAGGAGGGAAGGAAGGGGAAGATAAAGGGGGAAGGGATGAAGGAAGAAAAACAAGAAAAAGAACTTTTGTACTTTTTCAGGATTACCTGCCAGTTCTGTCTTATCTTTTTTAAAGTCTAAAACGAAAACCGTAATAAATTAAGACATATCCATATTGCCCAAAGCAACCTACATTTGAGAGAAAATACTGATGATGACTAATTCTGACTCAGAAGTAGAACTAGAAATCATATAGACTTTCACCAACTTTACAAATTAAAAGGAAAAACTTAAAACAAACCAGTAACTAATGGAAAAGTCTTTTAGAGATGCAGAATGAATTTATATTTTCTGTACACAATTTTAAAGATAGTGAGTTTTGTTTTTTGTTTATTTTTAAAATTTTGTTTTGAGCCAAAGCCTCATGCTATTGTTCCGCTTCAGCACATTTTAATGAAGGGGAAATGGCAAACTCTGCTCTCTGAATTTCTCTGTAGTATTTTTTAACAGTGTCATGAGTATGTGCTTTGGTTTACAAACCACTCTGACGCTTTGAATTTGTGTTCTCAGTAGAATTTAATAGCCTTAGTTTCAGTTGATAATAAAAAGTGATTCTCTAGAAAATCTGAGCATTACAAAGAAGCAGGACAAGAAAATACCCCAATACAGCTTTAGCTCATGTGCACTGTGGTCCATTATGAAGGGCTTCAAAAAGTTTGTGGAAAAATGGAATTCAAAGATAATGGAAGTTTTCCACAAACATTTTAAAGCCCCATCTTATATATTTCTCATGTATACTGGTGTTTTAAAAAGTAGTGATATTCATCAGTTTCTCATAAATTTCACCATTATTATTTTATGAAGATTAAAGAATTAAAATATAATTCAATTTGAAGCAGGCTGTATAAATAGATTCTTAAATGGAACAAATTAAATACAATTTTAGGTTTCTTAAGAGAGTGTGGACAATGGAACAAAATTGGTTATGACATTAAAAGTTGTGTGTTTGGGAAAATGCTTTAACCAAAATTAGGAATTTTATCATTTAGTTTAATGAAAGTATATTCTGTGTCACAATATAGGGAAGACTATCAGGATGACAACATTTGTGTGATGAGTGTGCTACTTGGAGCAAGAAGCTGGGGGAGAAGTAATGCATTGAGAACATTAATAACAATGTTGCCTTGCATGGTTCCAAGTTCACATCTATAGTACAGAACCAGATTTTTCATTGGCTTTGTCAAATATGTACATTTAAATTTTTATTCAGAATTGAGTGAATTTAATGAAGCAACAAGTAAATTTGATTGTTGAAACAGGTGTAAGCAATTCCCTAGACTAATAAGTAAGTCAGCTATAAAAACTACTGAAATGTTTAATGATCCCTAACAGCTCAAATACAGTTACTGAAAAATAATAATGCTTGAACAAGCCAAAATTAGGAATGGTAATCTGACATAGTTTAGCATGAAAACATGCTTTGTTGTGAATTGCTTGCTCAGAATTAAGTGAAATATGAATTTATGGGCTCTTTCCCAAATTCTGGAGTCCTGGTGTGGCACTGTAGGATAAGCATTGGGCTGCTAACCTCATGGGTGGCAGTTCAAAGCCACCAGTCTTTTCTCGGAAACCCTATACAGGGGTCTCTATGAGTTGAAACTGACTTAAAGACATTTAACAGCAGCAACAGCAACAGCCCATAAAGAGCCAAAAGGTCTGTCTGTGTATTGTGTGAACTGACTCCTTCTTACCCAATTTGTCCAGCCTCTTTGTCTGGTGGAAAATGCTCCTCCTTTAAAATTGCAACAAGAATGCTATTTATTCTATGTAGCCTTTTCTGAATTTCCCTTCCTCTAAGTTTGTTATTGAGTGCTGCTGTTAAATGCCAACTCATAGTGACCCTGTATAGGGTTTCCTAGGAGTGACTGGTGAGTTTGAGCCTCTAATTTTGCAGTTCAAACCAACCTTGAAGTCCAATGCTTATCCTAGAGCACCACACCGGGATTCCCAAGTTTACTGCTGTCTTTTTTACTATACTTTGTGGCACTCATCCCAGCAGCTTGTCCATATACAGCAGAAAAAGGGACTCTTCTGTTTTTGAATTCCCCATGTTGTTGCAAGCTGCTGTCAAATTGACCCCTGACACAGGGTGGCCCCATACACAAGGGTAACAGATCATTGTGATCCACAGGGTTCTCACAGGTTGAATTTTGGAAGTAGCTTGCCACAGCTTTAGTCTTTGTTTGTAATCATCTGGAAACTCCACTGAAACCTAATTAGCATCATTGCAACGTGAAACCTCCAGTGATCAATGGTCGAGTGATACACTTGAAGTGCGCTGACCAGAAAATGAACCTGGGTCTCCTGCATTAGTGGTAAGAATTCTACCTGTGAGCCACCACTGCTGTCACTGATTCCCATTACACATTGAAGAAATTAGAAGTAACAGTAGATAACTCAGACATAGTGCTTACCACATCCCACCCTGCCGTGGAGTGAGTACGCTTTGACTCACAGTGATCCTACAGACTACAAATCTCTACAGAAAGAGACTACCTCTCGAACCACCAACTTTTCAGTTAACAGCCCAATGTTTAACCCACGGCATCACCATGACTACTAAGTATGTGTATTGACACATGCCTTTCTCAAAACATTTTTGAGGTATTTTTATCCTAGTTTTTGTAATAAGGAAACTGAAATAGAGCAAGATTAGGTCATCTGCCCTTGGTCACATGGTGAGTTGAGTGCTAAGCTGCCTTATATCTGTCATACAGTAGACAATTAAATTCAGTGCACAGTTCTAGATTTTATATTTGATCAAACCAACCAAAATTAACTATGAAGAGCTAATTGACTTCTTCTTACCCTTATCAATTTATTTTTGTGAAGTGTGTATGTGTGTAAGAAATCTAAATCGATTAGCCTCATAATGTGCAAAGTAGTTTTTTTTTAGACTTTAAGGCGTTGTACCAAACTAAGTATGCTCTTGAATAATGGGGATAAGACTGAGCTACATGATGCCTGGCAGCATCATACTATGAATGATCAAAAATACCAGTTACTCTTGTCCTAATAGAACGGCCAAGAAGCTCTGGTAGGGTAATGGTTACAAGATGGGCTGCTAACCTCAAGGTCAGCAGTTCAAAACTACCAGCTGTTCCACAGGAGACAGATGAAGCTTTCCGTTCCTGTAAAGATTTACAGCCTGGGAAAGCCTATGCAGGGTTGCTATGAGTCGGGTCGCTATAATTCGGAACTGACTCCATGGCACACCACCACCAAAAGAACTGTCACTGTATGTGACAATGTGTTTGTAGAACGCTGCCGTTTACAGTGGAAG
>NW_006408994.1:330115-345777 GCF_000296735.1 Chrysochloris asiatica | reverse complement strand
AAACAAACAAACAAACAAAAAAACCACACACTAAAAAACAGCAACAACAAAAACAAGACTGGTATTGCAGTCTCTATTCACTGAAAAGAGAGAGTAGGGAGAGAAGAAGAAGAAGGAAGAAAAAAAATTATTTTTTAAAAATTAAAAAAAAACTCAAAAAACTGTAGCCTAATATGAGGTCTCTTTCCCTCCCTATAGCCCTCTCCTTTTTTTTTCTGTGCTAAAAAAACAGAACAAAAAGCAAACACGAAAAGTTCAAGACCTGCTCTTGGGCTGAGTATCTGTTGGCCATTTGGTTTTAAGTGGATACTATCTCTTAAATTTATAGGAGATCTATGCACATGTGTAGTAGATCCCTCCGAGGGTGGGGCTGGAGTATCCACTAGCTCAGGAACGCCTATAGTTGCCAGAATGGTGGTATGCAGACAGCAAGGGACCAACGAATAGATACAAAAAAACAAACAAACAAAAAGAATGTCCACACCTCTATCTCTGCGGCTCTGTCAGGTGTCCGTGGCTGCTCTGATCCTTTCTCCGCTTGGCCCCACACAAAATGGCGTCTCCTGGAGCAGCTGAACATCCTGAACCAGGAAGCAATGGATTTCTTGCTTCTGCCACAAACTCCCCAGCTGTAAGTCTTCCAACCTTCTAAATATTCCTTTATATGTAGTTCAGAGTACTAGGACCATTCCCTGAGGCTTCTTGGTCCTGTATTCTGTGTTGTTCTCGGCAGAGCTTGTCACTACACTTCCACCTGATCCGCCATCTTTTTCCAGAAGTCAGCCCTTACTTCCTTTTGAATCTTGACATAAGTTTAGACTCCATTGAGGTTCTTTCTGATTGTTAACCAGCAACGTGGATGTTTTGTCCTCAGGCATAATGTGCTTGAAAGTAGGTTACAACTTCCAGACCAGCCTCAGATTTGCAGGGAGAATCAGGAAATTTGTCTATTGTGTCCTTAATGATTTGCTAACAATAGGAACATATCATCTAAGAGTTGGCAGCTAGGACACATATCCAGGTGGTCAAATCACCGAGACTAATTCTCTAGGCTTTTCTAAACTCCAATTGTGTAAGTATCCCAATCATGGTCCTTCTGTGGTCCTACCTGTGACAATGATGAACTGTTCTACCGCCAATCATGATTTTATAATGATTTCCACCATTGATAACTAGCCCTGTGACTGTGAGCTCCTGTTGTTGTTGCTACAGTGTGGATTATAATGAACTATGGATAACATTTCAAAGAAGAAGACTTCTAAAACCCTTAATTGTGCTCATGAGGAATCTGTATATAGGCAAAGACAAAACAAGGGGATACTGGATGATTTAAAATCAGGAAAGGTGTGTGCTAGGGTTGTATCCTTTTACCATACTTATTCAATCTTATACATCTAGCAAATAATCCCAGAAGCTGGATTATATGAAGAGGAGCATGGCATCAGGATTGGAGGAAGACTCATTAACAACCTACAATATGCAGATGATACAACCTTGCTTGCTGAAAGTGAAGTGAACTTGAAATACTTACTGATGAATATCAAAGACTGCAGCCTTCAGTATTGATTGCAACTGAATGTTAAGAAAACAAAAATCCTCAAAACTGGACCAATAAATAATATAATGATAAATGGAGAAGAAAAGACTTCAATTTGCTTGGAATCATAATTAATGCTCATGGAAGCAACAGAAATCAAACGACGTATTAAATTAGGAAAATCTGCTGCAAAAGACCTCTTTAATGTGTTAAAGAGCAAAGAGGACTAAGGTGCTCTTGATCCAAGCTGTGGTTTTTTCAATCACCTTATATGTATGTGAAAGTGGGATGATGAATAAGGAAGGAAGACCTTAGAAGAATTGATGCCTCTGACAATATTTCAAAAAATATTGAAAGTGCCATGGACTTTTTAAAATTTATTTTTTGCACAAGGAACTGGTCTTTGAATCTAACCATGTTGTAAGTTAGGAGTGTACAGTGGAAATTCTTCCTTAATAAATTTCATTTGGAAAACCCCCCAGAAGATTGCCTGCTCAATCTCTCTAGAGTTTATTAAAATCTACTATGATTTAATGTGGTGTGGCACTGTAGTATCAGCCCTAGACTGAGAACCATAGGCTGGCAGTTCAAACCCACAAGCTGCAACTCAGAAACCATATGCAGGGTTGCTTGGAATTGGAACCAACTCAACAGCAGTTAACAACAACAATGATTTAGTTATCTCTTTGTTAAAATGTTAACATTTATTTGAAATACTAAAACCATAACAAACCAAAATCCCCAAACCAAGCAAACAACCCATTAAATAGCATTAAAATTTCAATCACTAATGAATGATCTTTTGGTGGATGGCATTCTATTCAGACCAGATTTCCTGTATGTTATTAATATATCCTTATTTAAAGATAAAATCTTTAATGATGTAGTTAAAAGTATTGCTCTTCCAAATGTTGAATTTCAGTTGTTCACCGAAGCATATCTACTAAGTTATGGGGGTCTTTTCTTCTTCTTTTTTAAAATTGTGGTAAGTATGCATGTATAACACAGTATTTAACAACTCAACCTTTTTTTAACAACTCAACCTTTTTTTATGTGTACAATTTAGTGACATTCATGATGCTATACAACAATTAACCCTTCTGTCTCCAAATTTTCCCCTTACCCTTCACAGAAACTGTGTGGAGGCATTGCTTTAAGATGTTTTCCCTATGTAGAAATGTTTTACTACATGTGGTAAACATGTAATTAGAGGGATACTCTCATAAAAATATCCTCAGATGATTTCAGTTACAATTCCTAATGATAACAAACTGAGACACTGCTTATATATATATTAAGAGAACTTACATAAAATAAAACAAAAGCAAAGACAAGAAGCTGTATAAAATCATTAACATTTAGTAAACATGAATATAACAGTAACAAAGCAATTGGCATTTTAAATTTCTTCTATTACACTTTAGTTTTTAAGCTGGATGTTATTCAATTTCTGTATGTTTGGTTTTTTTCATTTGCTCTTACACTATTTGTTGATTTTTAATTTTATAATGTTGTGACCTGAGCTATTGCTTTGTAGTATTTCCTTCTCTAAAGCTACTCACAAAAGTTCAAGATGGCTTCCCCCAAGTAAGGTCAGCAGACAATTTATCCATCTGTCTTTTTATGCCACTCTTCAGCGTCTGCTCCCAATAAATATTCAGTATGTTTTTCTGTTCTTTACTACAAAGCTCAGGGTTCCAGGATTATCATCTGAATCTGTTTTATTTAATTTTCCATATGTTTGTCATACAAGTTCTGTGTAGCATGCCTACCTACTCTATCATCTTTCCAGAAGTTCCACTCTTGCTTGTTTTTGATTGCTGCAAGTTTGATATATTTCTTTTCATCCTTTGATTTTTAGTCTATTTTTGTCTTTGTGTGTAAGGTGTGTCTCTTATAGGCAACATATTGCCTTTTTAAAAAAAAATCCATTCTGATACTCTGTTTCTTGAATGGTGTATTTAATTTATTTATGTTCATTATAATTATCAATAGTAATAAATTTCTGTAATTTTTCTGTGTTTTCTTTTTTGCGGGAGGGGTGCTGCTGGTTTCTTTATTCCCTGTAATTTTCTATGCTGAGTTTGTTATGCTTGTGGGCTCTTTTAACATTGTCTTCATTGCTGTTATTTCCATGTTTACTAAATCCTTATAATTTTCCTCTTTTTCATTTTGATGAGAAGGCTTATTAACTTTATTGAGGTTACCCTGTGATTTGTTAATATATTCCCCAGTTTAAAACAGTTAATTTTATCTTCTAATCTACTTGTGTTACTCACCATTGGAAAGTTTTGTAACTACACTAGCCTCTCTGTTTGCTTTGTAGATGTCTTCATTATAAATTCATATCTTTGGTTCCCAATTTTCAGTCTTGTAGGCTTGTTTTACTTTGGACACTTCATACATGGATTGACTTCTTGATGGTGTTGTCATGTATGCCAACATCATGTTGTTGATTTTCTTTCCAAAAAGCTCTCCTTAGCATTTTTTTTTTTTTTTCTGGTTATGACAAATTCCTTTAATTTCTGTTACCTGGGGATGTCCCAGTTTCACTGTTGAATTTGAGGGACAGTTGTGCTGGGTTTGCAAAATTGTCTTTCAGAGTTTTAAATATGTCATTCCACAGTCCTTGGAAAACCTGTACAGGTTGCTCTGAGTCGGAACCAACTTGTTGGCACACAACAACAACAATGTAGTGGTTATAAATTGGGCTCTGAACTGCAATGTCAGCAGTTCGAAACTACCAGCTGTTCTGCAGAAGAAAGATGAGGTTTTCTGCTTCCATAAAGATTTACAGCCTCAGAAACTATACAGGGTTGCTATGAGTTGGAACCGACTCCATGGCACGCAACAAATACAACAACATTGTCTTCTTGCCTGCATGGTTTCTATGGAGAAATCAGAGTTTAGCTTTATTAGTTTTCTTTTGTAGGTAACTTTTTGTTTTATCCTTTTCTCAGGATTCATTCCTTGACTTTGATTTTGGAAAGTGTGATTATGATGTTATGTCTCACTGATTTTGTTTTGGGAACCACCCTGTTTGGGGTTTGTTTAACTTTTTAAGTAGCCATCTTTCTTTCTTTTATGATGTTATGAATGATATTATTCCAAAATATAGTATCATTTATATTAAGACAATTTTCTCTGTTGTATTCTTGGTCTCTTCCTATCCTGGAATTCCGATCACCCGTAAGTTATTCCTCTTGATACTCTTTCACATAAATCTTAGATTTTCTTCATATTTTCCCCTTCTTTTTTCAATTGTTCTTCAAGCAGACTAGTATTGAGAGATTTGTCTTTAAGCCTATTAACTCAGCTTTCTAGTTATTCTCCTTTGCCCTTTCAATTTATTATCCATTTCTTAAATCCTGGTATTAATCTTCTTTTTGAAGATCTTTTATTACTTCTAGTTTTTTCATTTATTTTGTCTGTTTGTTCGTGTAGTGTTTCCTGAATTCTACTACAGTTTTTTTCCTGTATTCTCCTTGCTTTCCTCTGTAACTTTGTTGATCTTCCTCTCAATCCATTGAAGCTACCTAAATAGAATTCTTTTAAAATCTTTATCAGGTAGTTTCAAGACCTTTTCTTCCTCAGAAATGATTTCTGATTCTGAATCTTGGCTACTTGTTTAAGTCATTTTGTCTTTTTTCTTTGTGTGAACTTAAATTGTTGGTTGTCTTTGAGACATTGTGGTGTCATTATAATTGTTTCATATTGATGATTGTATGTTGATGTGTTCTTAGGAACTAACCACCTGCTTCCCAATGGGTGTGATTAGAAAATGCATAGTTAGAGTGAGTGTGCGTAGTTCTCTGTTTGTTGCTTGTGCAGCTTAGTTCAAAGTGGATTTGGCTGGTATTGGCTTCTATATATCATCAACCGTGTGATAAAGGATCTGGTAGTGGCTCTTGCCCACTGGTGGTCTATGCAGTATATGGTATAGCTGGGCTGTATGGGCAATGGTTGCTGCTCCTGTTGCATGCAGCAAGAAGAAAGAACACACACAAAGAAGAAAATAAGCCAAACAAGCAAGCAACACTGAAAAAGAAAATAATAAAGGAAAACTATCCAACAGAATAGACATCCGCATGGAAAAGAATATGATTTTTTTTTTTAAATTTAGAAGGGAAAGGAAGATAAAACTGCAGAAGAGAAAAGAGAGAAAATAGAAAGAAAGAAAAAGAAAGAAACTAAACAAAACTAAGTAGAGGGAATAAGAAAAGAAAAAGTGACAAAAGAATCAAGAGGAAAAACAAAAAAGAAGAAGGAAAAGGCTGAGATAGAGTGTGAGAAAATGTGGAACAAACACAAAATTATAAAAATACTAGGCTTAAATAGAGAAGGTCCCTGGGACCATCAAGGGAGAAGAGCAGAGAACAGGATCCTAGCCAGAGAAGCAGTGATGCCTGAGATGGAAACACAGAATATGACATGGAAAGATGGAGCTGTTGGGGACTTTAGACACAGAGAGGGAGAGGGGCTGTGTGCTGATGACTGGGGGGCATGCTTGTAGTGTATACCCTTTGGATGGTTGATGATGCATGGAGGGGATTGTGACCATAGTAATGAAATGATATACTATAGGATGAATGTAAAACTAATGTTCTCCCATGTAAACTATCACATAATTCACAATAAAATATTAATGAAAAAAAAAAATACTAGGCTTACTCTGATCATATAGAGACTGGTGGGGCTTTGAGACTATGGTACTTGGTCATCCTTCAGTCTAGAACTGAACTCACCCTTGTGAGTCAATTTTCAACCAAGCAATGTGGGGTAGGAGAGTGAAGGGGGAACAACACTAGTGCGGTAAGCACACCATTGAATGGTAAATCATTCAAGATCAAAAGGGCAGCATTTACCTAAGGACAAAATTTGGAAGGAGGAATTAAAACAAGAAACATGAAGGAAATGTGATAAGTAATATTACATTAAGAGAGTTGCAAGCAAGATGAAACTAAGCGCATGGTTTGTTTAATGTAAAACTGAATGATCGGCTCTGTAAACGTTTACTCAATTCACAATGAAAAGTCTTACAAACAAATAAGTTAAGTGGTTTCTATTTCTCAGATTAGATCTTGGGAATGCTGGATAAAAGTTGGAGCTATAACAGGTTGGTTAAGTCTCCCTTCTATTGCTAGTTTTCTGAGTGTTTTAAAAAATAGCAAACAAGTATTGTATTTTATCAAATACACCTTCTGCACTGTTTAAAATAATGTTTTTTCATGCAAGGACTTTGCTGATCTTTCTATCTATCTATCTATCTATCTATCTATCTATCTATCTATCTATCTATTGTCCTGGTGTGGCGCTGTGGACTAATGCATCAGACTACAAAGTCATTTGAACTGCAAAGGCAGTGGTTCAAGCTCATGTAGCATTGGGGTTTCTGTAAATGGGGTTCCTGTAGGCCTAATTGTCTATAGGCAAGGCACCCAATTCAGAAGTAGTTTGTATAGTTGACAGGGTGGCTGGTTATGAGCATTTGTGCTACTCTAGGACTGGCAGTGTATGGCTCTGTGTAGTCTGCTGGTCTGAAAGAACGGAGTTGAGGTGCAGGCATGGTGTACCCAGTACCTGACTAACAATGGTGGGGCTCACAATGGCATAGTCTGATTCTGACTTCTGACAGAGCAGGGGTGTACTGGGGTGGATGACAGTGGGGGTTGGCATAATTGTTGTCACCAGGGAAGTGTGGGGACCAAGACAGAATTGGACTTTTCCCATCACCATCTACAAGTGTGTATTTGTGCTGTCAGACTGCTGCCCAGATCCAATGCTCCAAAACCATTTTAACATTTGCAATTCTGACTCATGATTGCCTTGATTCATTGTGAACCCAGGTGTGTCAGAGTAGAATTGTGAATTATGGGGTTTTCATTGGACAATTGTTTGGAACTATATTGAAAAGCCTTTCTTTTGAGACGCCTCTAAATTTTGGTTGATAGTCACATTTGTGTTACTTACTGAAGGACTTCATTTGAACTTACCAAAAACCAAACTAAGTGCCATGCAGTCTATTCTGCTCACAGAGATCTTCCATAGAGTTTCTGAGGCTGTCAATCTTCCTAGGAGCAGAATATTTCATTTTCTTCCGAGGAGAAGCTGATGGGTTTGAACTGACAACCTGTGGTTAGCCGTCCAGTGCTTATTCTTCAATGTCATCAGTACATCTGAGGGGTAGGTATGAAATTGCATAGAGACTAAAAGTACACACCCCGTAAGCATAACATCAGATAGTTTTGACTATATAAAAATTAAGGAGTTTGCTTCTCCTAAGTAGTTACAAGTTGGCCTGCTAACTTTAAGGTAAGCAGTTTGAATCTACTAGCCATTCCACGGGAGAAAGATGAGGCTTTCTACTCCTGTAAGGATTTACAGCCTCAGAAACTCTATACAGGAATGCTATGAGTCAGGACCTACTCCAGGGCACATAACCACCACCATTACCAAGACTAAAGCCCAAGACAAAAGCAATGGTTTACAAAGGAAGTGATTACTGGAGCAGGTGTTTATGTGTGGGGATGGGAAGTGAAATGGTGAAAAAAGAGAAACCACCTTGGTAAGCAACTGGTCCTCAGTCCTTCTGGGGTCTTTCTCAAGGACTTTGGAAAATGCACATTGGGGCAATAAGCTCAAGGGATGAAAGGGAAAGTATTTATTTGTTCATTTGCTTGTATACCACTTTGGTTAAGGGTGACGGGATGAACTTTAACTTCCATGTTGTGCATATCCTGTTGTAGAAGGTGTTCTCTGGGATCTCATACCTTGGAGTCAGAGGATACCAGAAGGGAAGTAACAGGAAGTGATTTCACTGCAGGCAATGGAGGTCCCATAGAATTTTAACAAAAAATGTATTCAATACAAGTGATCCTTTATACATCACCACATGGAGATCCTGAATAGTTCCTTCAGTACAAGGAGAATACTGCTGCCAACACTCACCTCCTTCCCTCCCTACATCCCTAGCCCATGAATATATTATTGATTGAAAAATATATATCATTTCAAAAGTGTTATAAAATAGACTTCTACAATGTGACCTTTTCTGAATGACTTCTTTTCATTCAGCATAATTCCCTAGAAATTTATTCAAGTTGTGTGTACATCAATAGTTCATCACTACCAATAGATTGTACTACACTTGTTATAAAATTCTATTTGGCAACTCTTGTTTCCCTTTTCTTTTTCTACTCCTTTTCACTATTCATATGACTTGTGCATAATTAAATTAAAAATTGTGAGATAATTTCTATATATAAACTATGGTGTTGACTTTACACAGATGCAGTTTCTTTTTATTTTTTAATGTTTTATTGTGAATTATGTGATAGTTTACATGGGAGAACATTAGCTTTAAATTAATCCTATTGTATATTGTTTCATTGCCATGGTTACAATCCCCTCCATGCATCATCAACCAACTAAAGAGTATACCATGCAAGCCTGCCCCCTGGGTTGTCAGCACACAACCCCTCTCTCTCTCTCTGGGTCTAGAGTCCTCAGCTGCTTCATCTCTCCATCATCATCTCTGCCTCCATCTCTGGCATCACGGTTTCTCTGGGTAGGGTCCCGCACTCTGCTCTTCTCCCTTGATGGTCCCAGGGACCTCCGCTCCTGGACTGCAAAGTCAATCACTCCCCTCCTTTTGCTACAAAACTTCTACCTTTACATTTTCAACCCTCACAGTCAGTCCTGATAACAATAATTCACAATTGTACCACAAGTGACCTATCCCAATCTCCTTTCATCAGCCCCACCCAGACATATTGGATACTACTCCGTGGATATTCTAACTTCCTCTGTGCCCTCTGGATCTAGGCTCCATCTTGAAAACTTGTAAGCCAGTCACTTCTTGCCTTTGTAGACCCCATTTTGGGAAGCCAATGTCCAAGTTGCCCATCCCTGTCTACTTTGTGTATGGAGTGGGTGGGAATGATCCTCGCTGTAAAGATTTGTTCCCGTTTGAGCTACTGTATCCATAGGTGTAGGTCAAGATCATCAAATTGCATAAAATTACTCCTTTTTTCCTCTTCTTTCTTCTTTTAGATGAGCTTTGATCATCCATTCATTGAAGTCAGGTCAAGTGGGTATTATTGGCATGTGTGGGTGTTCTTATGCATATGCCCTCTCTTCTTATAAGCTGGATGCTTCACTTGCCACTCTACTCCTCTGTGGCTATGTCACTGACTCTGGGCCCCAAAGTCCCCAGGTCTTGCCATACTGCTGGGCAACCAGGTCTCCACCTGGGTTCACAGGGGTCTATTGAATGTTGTAGGGCTCAGCACATAACTTCATTGCTGTTTTTCCCTCACTTCCCCTTATCGGTGACCAATGTGGTCACGAATCAGAGTGCATTGCATGTCTGTTCTTGTATTCCCACTGAGTTTTAGTTTTGGAAGGGAGATTGCCTTGAGAGGACCCGACCACTTGCCTTGATGTCTTTTGAGCAAGCAACTTTCTTGTTCTTGTGGTAATCAGTCAGACTGCCTATACTGTTTTGTATTTTTCCTGTCGGTCTTTTTTTCAAGAAGTATCTTCTGTTCTTCTAGCTGCTCCAGGCTGGTCAGCTTGTCCTTTCCAGTGGAAATTTCTCACCTCAGAAGATTCTGAAAGGGGTCAGGATTCCACCTATGTTGTTGTTGTCAGGTGCCATCGAGTCGGAACCAACTCATAGCCACCCCATGCACAGCAGAATGAAACAATGTCCGGTCCTGGGCCAACCTCACTACCGCCACCACACTTGATGCCATCAATTATGTCACCTGGCTGATCCATCTCGTTGGGGGTCTTCCTCTTTTTCTCTTACCCTCCACCTTGCCTTCCTTCTCCAGCGACTGTTCTCTCTGGACAATGTGTCCAAAGTATGAGAGACGAAGCCTAGCCATCTTGGCCTCCAAGGAGCAATCTGGTTGCACTTCTTCCAAAACAGATCTATTGGTTCTTTTGGCAGTCCATGGCACTTTCAGTATTCTCCTCCAACACCACAACTCAAAGGCATCAATTCTTCTACAATCTTCCTTATTCACTGTCCAGTTTTTGCATCCATATGAGGTTATTGAAAATACCATGGCTTGGGTCAGGCGCACCTTAGTCCTCAAGCTGACATCTCTGCTCTTCAATGCTTTAAAAAGTTCCTGTGCAGCAGATTTGCCCAATGCAATACGTCATCTGATCTCTTGACTGCTGCTTCCGCTAGTGTTGATAGTTGATCCAAGAAGAATGAAGTCATTGACAACCTCAATCTCTTCTCCATTGATAAGAATGCTGTTTATTGGTCCAGTGGTGAGGATTTTTGTTTTCTTTATATTGAGTTGTAATCCATATTGAAGGCTGTGCTCTTTGATCTTCATCAGTAAATATTTTAAGTCCTCTTCACTTTCAGAAAGCAAGGTTGTATCATCTGCATATCTCAGGTTCTTAATAAGTCTTCCTCCAATCCTGATGCCACGTTTTCCTTCATAGAACCCAGCTTCTCATATTATTTGCTCAGCATACATATTGAACAAGAATGGTAAGAGAACACAACCCTGTTGCACACCTTTCCCAATTTTAAAACATTCAGTGTTCCCATGCTCTGTTCGAACAACTGCCTCTTGGTTCAGGTACAGATTTCTCAGAAGTACAATTAAGTGTTCTGGAATACTCATACTTCTCAATGTTGTCCATAGCTTGTCATGATCTACACAATCGAAAGCCTTCACATAGTCAATAATCTTATGTAATGCAAAGGCTCCCCAGGAAGCGCCCTTCACTGGGCACATTGTAGCCTCATTTCAGGTATTCCAATCAGTTATAGGCAGAGATGAACTTACAAGCAATCTATGGTGATATTTCTGGTCAATCCTTTCTCTCCCCCTCAAGTGTCTATTTTATAATTGCATGCCAGGGAAACCAAGATTCAAAAGACAGTCAAGCATCTTAACATTATATTCCCTCTTTTGCCCATTCCAACCATGTCTCAATCCCTTTATCCCAGAGCACTGTTGTTTATATGTGTTGTTTATATGTGGTAGTGGTTATGTGCCATGGAATTGATTTTGACTCATAGGGAGCCTGTATTGTGTTTCTGAGACTATAAATATTTATGGGAGCAGAAAGCCTCATCTTTCTCTAATGAAGTTGCTGGTAGATTCAAACTACTGAACTTGCAGTTAGCAGCCCAACTCGTAACCCATTATACATACTATCAGGGCTTCTAAGTAGCGTTGGGATTACGTGAAAATTCAATTCTAGATAAATTACAAATGTATTTTGTTGTTAAGTGCCGTTGAGTCAGTTTCAATGCATAGAGACCCAAGGAGTGGCTGATGAGCTTGAATCACCAACCTTGTGGTTCTAACCAACTTTGTAGTCCAGTGTATTAACCCACAGTGCCACACCAGAACTCCAGAAATATTTTAGAGAAAACATTCATGAATATATCTATTATTTGGTAATAAGGAATGCATTCCTAAACATAACACAAAATTCAGAAGCAATAAGGGAAAAGATTGATAAATTTGATAACATTAAGATCACTATTATGGGGTGATTACCCCCATTGGCAAAAGAAAATAATAACAAAAAACCCCATAAAATACAGACTAAAACCCCACATCTGGAAAACATTTGCAACTTATTCACAAAATAGGAATATCCTTAACAAATAAAATGCTTCTGAAGATATGGAAAATAAAAGGCCAATAACTCTCGTTAAGAAAAAGGGGCTAAAATATGATCACTGAACTTGGGAAAAAGAGAGTCAAGTGATGTGAATCTTAGCAATATGAAAAGCATTGCTTATAATAGGAAAAAAGCAAATGAAAACCTTTGATGTTAGTTGCCATCGAGCCAGTTCCAACTGATAGAGAGCCTACATACAACATAACTGAGTGAAACACTATCTGATCTTATGCCATCCTTACAATTGTTTTTGTTTGAGCCCATTGTTGCTGCCACTCTGTTATTCCATCTGATTTGAGTCTTTTTCTTTTTTGCTGATCCTCCATTTTACCAAGCATGATGTCCTTTTCCTGGGACTAATCCTGCCTGACAAATGTCTAAAGAATAAGAGACAAAGTATTGCCATCCTCACTTCTAGGGAGCATTATGGCTATACTTCTTCCAAAACAGATTTGTTTCTTCTGTCAGTTCATGGTCCTTTAAATATTCTTTGTCAATACAATAATTCAAATGCATCTGCCTATGTATCCACTAGTAAATTCTTGTTTCTTAATATTATTGTTGAGGGTCCTGATATGGTGCTGTGGGATAAGCATTGGATTGTTAACAGCAGGGTTGTACCATAGTTTCTTTTACTCTCTTCTTTATTCATTGTCCAAATTTCACATACATGTAAGGTGACTTGGGTTGGGTTGGGTGCACCTTAGCCCTCAAAGTGACATCTTTGCTCTTGAACAATTTAATGAGGTCTTGTGCAGCAGATTTGCCTAATGCAATACATCATTTGATTTCTTGACTTCTGCTTCCATGAGTGTTAATGGTTGATCCAAGCCAAATGAAGCCTTTGAGTTCACTATGTTTTTAATATATTTACAAATTTACAAGAAAAAAAATTAATAAGAATAACCTAAGGGAAAGCTATCCTTTCCAAATTGCAAAAGGCTGTGTGCATTCCTTTTTACTTTCATTATCAAAAGGCAAACTCAGAAAAAAAATGCATGACTAGTTATCTTGATTAATTTTCAATCAGTTTTTTCCCAATCCCTTTAATGCTACTATTCTTTCAGCATAGAACTATTTGAAGGCCATTTTGCATAGAATATTGAAGATTATTCAGTAACGATTGAAGCCATTCACAAAAGGGTTTTGTTAACTTTCTTTCTGTAATCTTTTTAAAATGAGAATGTCTTTGCAAGATTTTATAATTTTGTTATTCAAAACTGTTTGAATAAAACAGAAATCTTTAAAACTTGATCCTATGATACTTCTTCAAATACACCAAAAGCAATACATAAAACATCAGAAGTACTTCTGGCAGGATGGCGGACTTGGTTGACACAAAACACAGACCCTCTACAATGAAAAGAGACCAAAGTAACAGATATAGATGATAATCCTGGAACCTTGAACTTCAGTGGAAATGGTAGAGAAGTGGATTGAATACTGACTAGGGGAAGAAGCTGATCAAGGGTGGGTAGAGAGGAGACAGACAGGTGAACTGTAGACTGGCCTGAATTGACTTGGTCATCCTGAACTGTTTTGATCAGCTTCAACCCAGACAGTGGCACAGTGGTACGGATGCACACAGGTGGCTGGTGATGAGGAATGTGTGATTTTCTCTAGTTCTCCATGCTCTCCTGGTTACTGTAGGAGTGGTTGACCCCCACTGTCATCCACCTTCTGCACAGTCCCTGTTCTTCCAGAGGTCAGAGCCACTCCTTGTAAATTGGATGCCATTGTGAGTCTGATGTTTACTGCACCATTCCCACAGCCTCACCCCCTGTTCCCTGATCTTCAATCCCCGTGTCTGGAGATGTGTGAAGTCTGCCTCTTCAGACTGGCAGAATGCAAGTGCTGGCCCTCATCCAGCTCTGAATGAGCAGGGATGCCTGTAACCAGCTGCCCTGCTCCCAGCTGCCCTCTGAGCCAGAAAGAGTTCCATTCAAAGACCCTGAACTCAGCCACCTTTAGGGCCTGCATGAACTACTTAAGCACCCTGACCATAGACAACATTTAGGCCTACAGGAATTCCATCTAGGGCAAGGCTGGGCATATCATTGTCCCACCCTTCACTTCCTGAGCTCCTTGGATAATAGAGGATGCCAACCCATACCAGTTACCCTGTCCTCACAGTTTTTTCTTCAGTGGGTCCAATATCTTTTCTTTCCTTCTCCTCTCTCTAGTTCCTTGTTGGTTTTTTATATAAAGCTTTATTGTGAATTGTGATAGTTTTACATGGGTATATGGGAGAACATTAGTTTTACATTCATCCTATTGTATATTGTTTCATTGCCGTGGTTACAATCCCCTCCACACATTACCAATCAATGAAAATGTACGTTCTACAAGCCTGCTCCCTCCACCCCCACCCTCCCGGTCGTCAGCACACAGGCCCTGTCCCTCCCTGGGTCCCTCTCCCCTTCCAGTGTCTATTTTATAATGTAATGCAAGGAAAACCAAGATTCAAAAGACAGGCAAGCATCCCAACATTTTCTCCCCCTTTCCCCCAATCTAACCATGTTTCAATCTCTATATCCCAGAGCCCTGTTGTTCCAAGGTTGTGCATACATCATTATTTACCTCTGTCCCCCTTAGCCCATGCAATACTGCTTACTTGTTCTCCCATCTGCTTTGTTCTTCCATTTCCCTTTCCCTTTTTGTATATTGTCCCCCTCCCTAGCACCCAACGAAATGGATCAGCCAGGTGGCATCATTGATGGCGTCAAGTGCGGCAGTGGTAGTGAGGTTGGCCCAAGATCAGACATTGCTTCATTCTGCTGTGCATGGGGTCACTATGAGTCGGTTCAGACTCGAAGGCACGTGACAACAACAACTAGCACCCAAACTCTCCTGTGTCTATTCCCTGCCCTGTGCTCTACCTTTCCATCCCTCCCCTTACCCCACCCCCCACATGCCAGCAATCAGCAAAGAATCCCCCCATCCCCATTTAGTATGGATTATTTTTCTTAGTCTTTTACAGTAGTGGTCCTATCCAGTATTTCTCCTTTTGTGACTGACTAATTTCACTCAACATAATGTCCTCAAGGTTCATCCCTGTTAAGTGGTGGTTTACAGCTTTCTTGTTATTCTGCAAGGTAGCATAATATTCCATTGTGTCTATGTACCACAGTTTATTTATCCATTCTTCAGTTGATGGGTACATTGGTTGTCTCCATCTCTTTGCTATTGTAAATCGTGCTGCTATGAACATTGGTGTGCATATATCTACTTGTGTTATGGCTCATATTTCTTGTGGGTAGATACTAAGTAGAAGAATTGCTGGATCATATGGTATTTCTATTTCCAACCCTCTGAGGAAGCACCATATTGTTTTCCAGAGAGTTTGGATCATTTTGCTGTCCCATCAGCAATGAAGGGTGTTCCAGTCTCTCCACATCCCTGCCAGCATTTATTGTCCTCAACTTTTTTTTATCTTTGCTGTTATTGCTGGTGTGAG
>NW_006408994.1:328901-329923 GCF_000296735.1 Chrysochloris asiatica | reverse complement strand
GTATTTTCCTATATATTTTAGAAATGAGCCCCTTATCTGATATGTCATTGCAAAAGATTTTTTCCCAGTCAGTGGGCTCCATTTTTACTCTTTTGGTGAAGTCTTTTGATGCACATAAGTTTTTAATATTTATTATGTCCCACTCATCTATTTTGTCTATTTTTGTTTGTATACTTTTCAAAATGTGTAGTAGTCTGTATATCCCCTGAATTAGCACCCTCACATTTGTTCCTATTTTTTCATTGATGATCTTTATAATTTGGGGGTTCACACTTAGATCTTTAATCCATGTTGAGTTCATTTTTATATACGGTGTGAGGCAAATGTCTTGTTTTAGTCTTTTACATATCACTTTCCAGTTTTGCCAGCACCATTTGTTAAAGAGACTGTCTCTTCCCCATGCAATGTGCCTAGGCACTTTGTAGAAATCATTTGGCTGTATGTGGTTGGGTTAATTTCTGGATTCTCGATTCTGTTTCATTGATCAATGTATCTTTCATTGTACCACTACCAGGCTGTTTTGACCACTGTAGCCATGTAGTAAAGTTTGAAATCAGGGAGTGAGAGACCTCCAACCTTGTTCTTCCTTTTAAGCAGTGCTTTGCTTATCCTGGGTCTCTTTCCTTTCCATATAAATTTAGTAATTGTACTTTCCATCTCTTTGAAGAATGTTGTTGGAATCTGGATTGGGATTGCATTGTATGTGTAAATTGCTCTGGGCAGTATTGACTTTTTCCACGATGTTCAGTCTTCCTATCCAGGAACATCAAATGTTCTTCTACTTCTGTGGGTCTCTTGTAGTAGTGTTTTGTAATTTTCTTTGTATAAGTCCTTTGTTTCTCTGGTTATGTTTATTCCCAAATATTTCATCCTTTGTGTGGCTATTGTAAATGGTATTGCTTTCCTAATGTCTTTTGATCGCTATCACTGTTGCTATAGAGAAATCCAATTAATTTTTGTGCGTTGATTTATACCCTGCTACTTTGCTGAATCTTTCAATGATGTCTAATAGTTTTTTTTTT
>NW_006408994.1:318550-327922 GCF_000296735.1 Chrysochloris asiatica | reverse complement strand
AATGGTTTGTCAATTTTATTAATCCTTTCAAAGAACCAGCTTCTTGTCCTGTTGATTCTTTCTATAGATTTTTCAATCTCATTTATTTCTGCTCTTATCATTATTATTTCCCTTCTTTTGGTGACTGTAGGTTCCCTCTGCTGATCTGCTTCTAATTGTTGAAGATGCTGTGTTAATGTGTTGATTTTGGCTCTTTCCTCCTTTTGGATGTGTGCATTTATCGCAATAAATTGTCCTCTTAGGACTGCTTTCGACATGTTCCAAAGATTTTGGTATGTTGTCTTTTCATTCTTGTTTGTTTCTAGGAACTTTGTGAATTCATGTGTAATTTCTTCTTTTACTCAGTTGCTTTTCAGCAGGGTGTTGTTCAGTTTCCATGTATTTGACTTTATTGCTTTGGTCTTCTTATTGTTGATTTCTAGTTTTATAGCATTGTTTTCTGAGAAGATGCTCTGTAGAATTTTGATGGTTGTGAATTTATGGAGGCTTGCTTTGTGACTTAACACATGGTCAATTCTGAAAAATGTTCCATGTGCACTGTAGAAGAATGTGTATTTTGCTGTTGTTGGATAGAATGCTCTGTATACATTTATGAGGTCAAGTTGGTTGATTGTGTTATTTATTTCCTCTGTAGCATTGTTGAGTTTCTTTCTGGTTGTTCTGTCCCTTTTCGAGAGTGGTGTGTTGAAATCTCCCACTGTAATTGTAGATTTATCTATTTCTTTCTTCAATTCCAGTAAGGTATGCTTCATGTATCTTGGTACTTTTTCACTGGGAACATATATGTTCATTATGGTTATGTCGTCTTGCTCAATTGACATTTGGTCATGAGATAGTGTCCTTCTTTGCCTCTTATGCTGTTTTTTTATCTTAAAGTTTACTTTGTTGGAGATTAGTATTGCTACTCCTGCTTTTTTATTGTTGCAGTTGGCTTGGTAATTTTTTCCCCATCCTTTAACTTCTAGTCTGTTTTTGTTTTTGTGTGTAAGGTGTGTCTCTTGCAGGCAGCTTATTGATGGATCTTGTTTTCTTATCCATTCTGTCACTCTTTGTCTCTTCACTGATGCATTCAATCCATTGACATTCAATATAATTATTAATAAGTATGAATTGATTGCTGTCATTATGTTACTTTTTTGGCAGTGCTGTTCATTCTTTGGTTCTGCATTCCTTCTTGCATAGGGTTTGTGTTTTTTGTGCTGTTTTTTGTTGGTTTCCTCCTAGTTTCTATGTTTGCTTGTTCTGCTTGGGAATTTGTTTTTAAGATATGTTGTGGAGTGTTAACTTTCTTTGGGGTTACCTTGTAGTCCACTAACTTTTCTCTGCATTTAGGATACTCCATTGTAACCTGTAATTTACCTGGTATCCCCACCACCTGGGTTTCTGTTGCTATGTTTGTCTCTTCTTTGACATTGATATATTTTTGGTCTTCAGTTGATCTCTCAGCTCCTTTGAGTTTGTTGTTGTAGTCTCATTCTGTTCTGGACTCTGATATCTGTTGGCTGTGGTCCAGGTGGTGTTGCCACACCTGTCAATCTCTGTTTGTTGCCTGTTCTTGTTGGTTTTTACCTCACAGAACTCCTTTTAGGATGTTTTGAAGTTCTGGGTTAGTTTTGATAAGCTCTCTCAGATTCTGTTTATCCTGGAATGTTCTGAGTGCACCATTGTATTTGGTTGATTGTTTTGCTGGATAGACGATTCTTGGTTGACATTTTTTTTTTCTTGTAGGGCTTTGTATATGTCTCCCCATTGCCTTCTTGCCTGCATGGTTTGTTCTGAATAGTCAGAGCTTAATCTAATTTGCTTGCCTTTATAAGTGATATTTCTCTTTTCTCTGGCCCCTTTTAGTATTCTTTCCTTGTCTTTGATTTTGGAGAGCTTGATTCTTATATGTCTTGGAGACTCTCTTTTGGGGTTTATCCTTCCTGGGGTACATTCAGTTTCTTGAAGGTTTATCTTTTCATCTTTCAAGATGTTAGGAAAATTTTCTTCTAGAAGTTCTTCAACTATCTCCTCTGTGGACGTCTCTGATTCTTCTTGTTCTGGAATGCCAATAATTCTTACATTACTCCTCTTCATGTTATCCAGCATGAATCTTAGACTCTATTCATATTGTTTTATCCTTTTAGCTGCTTGCCCTTCTATCTTGGTAGTATTGAGAGATTTGTCTTCAAGCTTGCTAGTTCTGGCTTCCATCTCTTCTATTCTGCTCCTTTCCCCTTTCAGCCTATTGTCCATTTCTGGTATCTTATTATTTATCATTGGGACATCTTTTTGAAGGTTTTGAATTGTTTCCAATGCTGTGTCAATCCTATTTGATTGTTCCTGTAGTACTTTCCTTACTTCTTCCTTATTTTCCTCGACCCTGTTTCGGAGCATTTGAATTTGTTTCCATATCATTCTTCTGAATTCCCCTCAGGCATATCCAGAACCTGCTCCTCCTCCTCTATTAAGCCTTTGTCTGTCTCCAGTTCATTTGCATCAGCTGCTCTCTTCTGGTTTTGGGCGTGTTTTGATAAGGTTTATTGTTTTTTATTCATCATCATTATTATTATTTTATTAATATTATTATTAATATGATTAGGAGCTAGGCTTCCCTTATTGCCTGTAATGTGTAGCAGATGTGGTTAGGTCTTGTATTATGGTGTATTCTTATAACTTGGCTATATGGCCACAATTCCTGCCTCTTCTTAGGTGACGTAAAGAGAAAAACTCACACCTCCAGGAAAGATGTGTGATCAAAAGGACCAAAAGCAGAAGTAATATAGACACATAAACAAAAATCACCACTGTGGAGCAGAGATGCAGCTTTGGTCAACTTTCCTGTGCTACTCCATCAGTGTGTGTGCACACAGAAGCCTCCAGTAGGGGGTGGGGGTGACCCCTCTTTCAGGCCCCTCCTCTATCCACTACTGTATGCTGTTGTTGTTATGTGCCATGGAGTCGGTTCCAACTCATAGTGACCCTGCACAGGGTTTCCGAGGCTGTAAATCTTTACGGGAGCAGAAAGCCTCATCTTCCTCCCGCGGAACAGCTGGTAGTTAGGTGGGCAAATATATATTGGGGAATTAATGGGAGAAAGATCGTCCACTATTTTTGTCTCTGAAGGTCAGTTTGTTATCTGCCTATTTGCAGCACAAGTCTCAGGATGGTTGAGTCCTATTATGCTGAGGTTTGGTTTTGGTTTTGCAAATTGCTTTGTATTGATCAGAATGCCGCCAGACCAGTTTGGCAAGCTCAGTAGCTTCAGCTTGCTACCTGGGAGAAAGGCCAGGTGCCCCACCCCCTGGGTCAGATACACAGCCTCAGATTTGAGCCTGCTGGTGATATCTTAAGTCACTGCCCAGCTCCCTCTCTCTATACCATGGGAAAACTGTCCTACCTGATGTCTGGGCTGAGAAATAATGCTGGGACATGTGAGAAATGTGTAGTTTACCATGGTGTTCTCTCTCCTCTTTCTTTTTGCTGGCGATGCCACTTTCTGAAACGGGCTGGCTTTAGCCCTGCCCTCTAAACTCTAACGGGGTGGGTAGTCGCCGAGATGGTCCAGACTTCAGATTCTTAAGATGCCCGTGTTTTCCTTAGTAGTGTGATTTTTTCACACATGTGAGTTTTGGAGACTGCAGTCCTGGATTTTATATTAGATCAGGAGCTCTGGAGTTATTCTATGAGCTCTTCCTTCATGAGGTCCCCCTCCCCTCTTACTGGAGTGTACCCTACCTGGCTTCTGTGGCTGCCACCCCAAACCAGAAGTCTCCTCCCTTGATTTTTTATCCCTTCTTTCTATTTTTTCTTCCCCCCTCTTTCTTTGCTTCTGTTTCCCTTTCTTTCTTTTGATTATTCTTTCTTTTTTACTCTTGTTTTTTTTTTTCTTTTCACCGTTTACTATTGTCTTATCTCTTTCTCTTTTCTTCTTCCTTCTCCTTAGTTTAGTTTATGATGCTTTTTCTTTCTTTGTATGTTCTCTCATATTTTTCTCTTGCCTTTTTTTGTTTGATTGTTTTAATTTCCCCCTTTTCTTTTCTTAGTTATTATATTTATTTTTCTTGCTGCTGCCTATTGTTTTTTCCCCCTTTATTATTTTCTTTTTTGTTTTTTTTCTGCTGTTTATTTGTTTTTACTTCTCTTGTGTATTTGTTTTCTTGTCCCCCACAAGAGGAGTGTGTAATTATGCCCAAACAGCCAGCCACACTGTACCCCCTATACCCTACTCACTGGCCAAGAGTAACTACCATCTCCTGTATCAGTTGATCAACAATAGACGGTAGCCAAACCCACCCTGAACTTTGGTAAACCAACATTTAACAGAGAACTGTGAACTTTCATTCTTTATCACACCAACATGCAATTATCAATTAAATACAAAACAACACCGCAATGTCTTAGAGACAATAGACAGTGTCAGTTCATATGAAGAAACAAAACAGAGTGGCTCAAAAAAGTGACCAAAGTGCATTGCCAGAAAACATTTCTGAGGAAGAAATGGTAATGGAACTACCTGATAATGAATTAAAAAGAATGATATTTAGGTACCACAATGGATTGAGAGAAATTTGCAGATGAAAACAAAGAGAACTTTATAAGAATTCATGAAAACACTGTAAGAACACATGGGCAAAATAAATTTAAAAATTAGAAATAATATAAAAATTGCAAATGGAAATCCAGAAGATTAATACTAAAATTTCAGAAATAGAAAACACATTGAAAGGGCAAAGGAGTAGATTTGAATCAATGAGAGGCAGAATTAATGAGCTTGAAGACAACTTGTCAATATTAGTCTGCTGGCAGAACAATCAGAAAAAAGAAAGAAAAAAAATCTAAAGCAAGCCTAAGATTTATGTGGTATACCATCAAGAGGAATAACTTACAGGTGACTGGAATTCCAGAACAGGAAGAGATTTAAAAATGAAACAGTTGTTGGAAGAAAACCTCTCTAAAATCATGAAAGATAGGAGGATAAGCATTCAAGAAGCAGAATAAACCCCAAACATGATAGACCCCAAAAGAAAAAACACCAAGGCATACCATAATCAAACTTTCCAAAACCAAAGATAAGTAAAGAATCCTGAGAGCAGCTTGGGAAAAACAAAAGGTTGTCTACAAACGGGAACCAATAAGACTAAGCTCTGATTTATTGACAGAAACCATGGAATTAAAAAGGTAAGGGGATGACCTATATAAAATTCTTGAAGAAAAAAAAAAATGCTATCCTCAAATGGTGGTGGTGGTGGTTATGTGCCGTGGAGTCGGTTCTGACTCATAGCGACCCTGTACAGGGTTTCCGAGGCTGTAAATCTTTATGGGAGAAGAAGACCTCATCTTTCTCCCGTGGAACAGCTGGTAGTTTCAAACTGCTGACCTTGTAGATCACAGCCCAATTCGTAACCACTATGATACTACAAGGAGCTCTGGTAGTGTAGTGGTTATGAATCGGGCTGCGAGCCACAAGGTCAGCAGTTCGAAACTACTAGCTGTTCCGAGGGAGAAAGATGAGGCTTTCTGCTCCCGTAAGGATTTACAGCCTCAGAAACCTTGTACAGGGTCGCTATGAGTCGGAATCGACTCCACAGAACATAACAACAACAACAACAACAACAACAACATGCTACTACAGCTCCTTAACCTCAAATATGATGGTGAAATTAAGACATTTACCGATAAACAGAAATTAAAGGAATTTATAGCAACCAGACCAACTTAACAAAAATTACAAAGAACTCCTTAACAAAGGGAGTTCTTTGGATACAGAAACAACAACAAACATCATGAGGTTAGTTAGTATACATTACAACCCCACCCAGAATTCAACCCAGATATGTTGTTGTTTTTAAGTGTCCTTGAGTCAGTTCTGACCCATAATGACCCTGCATAGGGTTTCCAAGGAGCATTTCCAAGGTGATTTTGAATCACTGACCTTGAGGTTCAAATAGACTTTTCAGTCCAACACATTAACCCACAGTGCCACAAGTATCCAAAGTCTTGGTGTGGTGCTGTGGGTTAATGCTCTGACCAACAAAGTCAGTTTGAACTGTAAGGTTGGTGGTTTAAATTCACCAGCCACTCCTTAAAAACCCTATACAGAGTTGCTATGGGTTGGAATTGACTTGATGGCACTTAACAACAATAATAACAACCAAATAAAACAAACCTACCAGACTGAAAATAGGGAACTAAAGATATTAATTTATAATGAAGACAATTACAATGGAAAAGAGGGAATAGAATAGTTACTGAACTTCTGAATGGAAAGGAAGTCGACTTCAAGACAGAACAGGATGTTTTAAAATTGGGAAGAAAATAAATGACAGGGTAACATCAAAGAAAATGAACAAACCTTCTTATCAAGATAAAAAAGAAAATCATGAAGACTTAGTAAAGATTGAAATAACAGCAACGAAGAAAATGACAAGAAAAGCCACAAATAAAATTAATTCAACACAGATGCCCACCCATGTTCATCATAACATTATTCCAAATGTGTAGACAACCTAAATGCTCCTCAGTGGATGGATGGATAAACAAACTTTGGTACATACACACAATGGAAAACTATACAATGTTGCGGAATAATGATGAATCTGTAAAACATCTCATAACACAGATGGGCCTAGAGGACATTATGCTGAGTAAAATTTGTCAATCACAAAAGGACAAATATTGTATGAGACCACTGATATAAAAAGCTAAGAAAATGTTTTCACACTAAAATAAATAATCTTTGATGAGTTTTCAGGGGTGGGAAGAAAGGAGTGAGTAATTCACTGGCTAAAGGGTTGTTGTTGTTCTTGTTAAGTGCCATTGATTTTGTTCTGACTTACAGAGAACTTGTGTAGGGTTTCTGAGGAGCAGCTGGTGACTTTGAACCACTGATCTTGTAGGTTCAAATCAAACTTGAGGTTGAGTGCTTATCCTACAATGTCACACTCATGTTAACTTGTGTAAAGGGAAAGACAATATACAAAAGAGAGGTTGATAGAAGAATGATGAAGGCAAGAGAATACACAGGGAGGAGTGCAAAAGTTAAAACAAATAGAGGTAAATACTACTAGAGATAGAACCTTTAGTAACAGTGATGTGTGGGTAGACATTTAGATACACAGGTGGAACAGATATGGGAAGGAGAGTGGGAGTATACTCAAAAATATATAAAAGTTTGACAGAACATATTTACTCAGGGGCATTTATCTTCACTGCAACTTATCTATGAATGTAGTAGAGCATGGGCTGTGATGGTGGTTGTGTGCTACTGAGTTGGTTTTGACTCATAGTGACCCTGTATAGGATTTCTGAGGCTGTAAATCTTTACAGGAGCAGAAAGCCTCATCTTTTCCCCTGCATATTAAAATTGTTGACCTTGGTAGTGGAGTATATAGGGGGCAAAATTATGAAAACTTTTTAGTCATTACCAAAAACCTTGAGGGAATGAATTGCTGGTCTTGGGAGCTCATAATGATATTCTCCTGAGACTCCTTGTTCAACTGACATAGCATAGTCCACAGAAACTTTGTTGTGCATCCTACTTTGGTGAGTAATGACTGATATCTTAAAAGCTCATGAGCAGCCATCTAAAGTGCAATTATTTGTTCTACCTGTCTGGAGTAAAGAAGAGTGATGAAAATTGAAGACACTTAGGAACAATTAGTCCAAGGGACTAATGAATACTATCAATATCAGTCCCATGACCTTGAGACAAGAAGAATTAGATGGTGCCTACCTACCACTACCAACTGCTCTGATAGAATGAGAAAATGTGAAACAAAACTCAAAATCATAAAAAGACAAGACATACTGGTCAAATAGGGACTGATGGAACCTTGGGACTATAGCCTTTGATCACCTTCAAGTTTGAAATTGAACTCACCTTGTTGTTGTTGTTGTTGTTAAATGCCGTTGAGTCGATTCCAACCCATAGCAACCCTGTATAGGGTTTCCAAGGAACATCTGGTGAGCTTGAACCACCTACCTTGTAGTTCAGATGACTTTGCAGTCTGATGCTCAGCCCACAGCACCATATTTTCAGCCAAGCAATATGGGGAGCAGGGTGTGGTGGGATGGGGGAGACAACACTATTCAGATACTCCATATACCATAGAATGGTCAGCCATTTGAGATCAAAAGGGCATTCACTCAAGGACACAGTTCAGAAATGTTGGGAAAGAAGGAGGAATGGAAACAAGGAACACTGGGAGGAAGTAGAATACATAATGTTGCATTTAAGGGATTGCAAATACTGAGAAGAAATGAAGTGTACAATTTGTTGAATGTAAAACTGAATTGTTCTATGAATCTTTTAATTCACAATAAAAAGTGTAAAAAAACAACAACCCATAAATGGCAGAAATACTAAAATTCAATGCTTCTTATATGTGTTGGTCAAGATTAACTATGTTATATTGTACTAACAAATTGTCTAGAAAATTTCAGTGATTTAGAAAAACAGTAACGTTTTTGCCAATGCTACATGTTTCCTGTGCTCTTGTGCATTAGGTAGGTGCCCTGCTTATTGTAGTGACTCAAGGTCTAGGTTGTTGGATGATGCATCTTAATATGTGCTTCCACACCCAGAGATTAGGCAAAGAAGACATGGTTCACTCTCAGCTGGGTAGTCAATATCTGCATGGAAGTAGTAGACTTCACTTCTCACTTTGTATTGGTCAGAGCAAATACTGTTGCTGTGTCATAGTGCACCAGAGGTGGGCAAGATAAACACTTACATGTGGGTCACCTAGAGCTTGTTAGTAACACAGCCTATAGTACCTCTGAAGAGAGGCTTGGTGATTGACTTCTGAAACATCAGCCATTGAATAGAAATTTTAAACATTCTTTTTATTTTTTAAATTTAGTTACTTTTTTAAAAAAAATGATTTATTGTGAATTATGTGACAGTTTACATGGGAGAACATTAGTTTTACATTCATGCTATCATATATCCTCTCATTGCCATGGTTACAATCCCCTCCATTCAATCCTTTCCCTGTGCCCCCAGGTCTTCAGCACACAGTCGCTCTCCCTCTCTGGATCCAAAGTCTCCAGCTGCTCCATAGCTCCACGTCATCCTCTCTGGCTCCATTTCAGGCATCACTGCTTCTCTGGGTAGGGTCCCGCTCTCTGCTCTTCTCCCTTGATGGTCCTCAGGACCTCTGCTCCCAGACCGAAAAGTCAATCACTCCCCTCCTTGCTATAAAATGTCCACCTTTACACTTCCAACCCTGACAGTCAGTCCTGATAACAATCATTCATCATTGTATCACAAGAGACCCGTCTGCATTTCATTGCATCAGCCCCGCCTAGTCAGATTGAACACTACTCACTGGATATTCTACCTTCCTCCAGGCCCTCTGGGTCTAGGTTCCCTCTTGAAAGCTTGTA